>NC_056727.1:117556305-117698805 GCF_019279795.1 Protopterus annectens | reverse complement strand
TTTATTGAAAAGCGTATGGTGGACCCCACTTCCCAGCTTACTGTAGTGGTCTTCAGTACAGTCAACAACCTCCATGACTTAAGTGTAGCCACAATTTGGTTGATGGATGGTACATATTTCAGTAAAAGTGTGCTATGCCGGCAACCATATAGTATACATGGTATGGTAAAATACGGCCGTTATAGTAAATGTGTACCGATAATGTACTGCTTAATGTCTAAAAAGTCATTAAGGGCATATAACATGATGTGGCATTGTGTGCTTTATCTGATGTCTGTGAATGAGTTTCAACTAAGTTTGCAGTTTATACTATGTGATTTTGAAGTAGCCGCTCTGAAGAGTATTAGGTTAAACTTTGCTGATATCAGGGCGAAGGGCTGCTTCTTACACTTTAGTCAGAATGTGTGGAGGAAGGTGCAGCAAGCAGGCTTAGGTACACTGTATAATTCAAATCATGCCTTCCAGTTGGCAGTGAAATCCTTGGTTGCCCTAGCATTCCTAACTGAATCAGATGTCATACCAACGTTCAACTTGTTAAAAGAAACATTCCTGTATGAGGGGAGAGAAATTGCACAATACTTCTCAGACTGGTACGTATTGGGGAGGTTAAGGAAGTTTTCCACACGTTCAACTGCAGTTACCAGGTTTCTGCCATTATTCCCTATACCATTTTGGAATGTCAGTGAGTTAAATCGCCTATTTCTTCCGCGGATTCAGAAATCAGTTGAAACGTGGCATCGCCATTTGAAGTGCTTAATTGGGTGTAGAACAACTGATCTGTCGGTGCTCATGGGTGCTTTGGCGAGAGAACAGAATCATGTGGACGGATTATGGGAAAGATTAATCGCAGGCTGCCCTCCTTCCCCTAAATGTAAGAAACTTATACAGAGAGACACAATCAGTTTCAACAGATTCTGGATAATCAGAGTGCTTACACATGTCTGGAGTTGGTGAGAGCTATTGCCAGGTTATTGAAGATGTAATACTTTTGCTATCATCATACCAGGAGACACTGGGTGTCTATTATGCTTACTTGGGGTTGCTTGATTTGGATGTCATTATTCATTACAATGGCTGTTATGAAATGGCACATGGGCATACTACGTGTGTGCAGTCATGCTACCGTACACAGAACTGTGCTGTTTTTCAAAGTGCATGGGGTGTTTATGCTTATTTTGCAGTGGGACTTGTCTGTGGTAAATGTGTGTTTGTCGCAGTCATCAGGGTACTGTTTTCGAGATTATGGGCTGGCAATATTCTGAGGTTCGGTATTATGTATGTTTGGTATTGTAGTTTTTCGGTCATGTAGGCTCGGGATTTCGGACATTGGTATTTTAAGCATTCGGGATTTAGTAGTGATTATATATATATATATATATATATATATATATATATATATATATATATATATATATATATATAAACTATAAAGCTAGCAAAGCCAAGACGTACTGCATTAGTGCATTACCCATAAATCAGTATGTCAATGTTACAATCCATATGCATTTTACACATTAACTCTTTTTGATACAGTACCCTTTTAATTATTCTAAAAACATTACACTACCCCTTTACTTACTCTGAACACTTGGATTAACTCAGTGTAACATTTTTTTTGGAATCCCACCATAAATGTCCCAATGTAACTCTCGCTACAGCACTAAAAGAATGACTTGAATTAAAAATACACATGGCACAGCCCATTCATAGAAAAAAAAATGAAATTATGTCAATTTCTCTTAAGTTTACAACCTAAGCATGTAACCTAACTGCCAGATCCCATCAAAATGAATGTGAAAGGCCTGCACCAGTGAGACAGAGGGATAAATCCCTGACTATACAGCCCAGCCAACCCATATTCGATTAGTGGCTCAGGCACTTGGTGGCACAGGTAGAGATCGTGTGGTAGAAAGATGGTTCTTGCTCAGTTTTTGCTGCATCTTCACTGACCAAAACCCTCTGGAGAGTGGAAGCTCAATAGGAAGTGGAGGCGGGAGATTTGGACACGACCACCCCAGCCAATAATGGGAACAGCTGCCAGTGCATGTGGGGTGAACATGCATACAGACAAGGACTGACATGGTGTAGGTGACCCTTGCAGTGTTGCATGTGGTCACACCACCATTAGGGTGGCCCAGACAAGTTTGAATCTTCACTGCATAATACCTTTAGCCTCTTGTAGTGAATACCCATGAGATATATGCAAATGACCCTTTAAGGTCATACCATTGTTTCAGTTACATGGCTTCTGTATGCCCATGACGCTTTACTTTGTAAGTCTTTATTGGTACAGTCAGGCCAATAATGCTACCCACCCCCACCCCCCACCCCCCCCCCACCCCGTAGCTGTAGTGTGCTTATTAGTCTGAATGTATCAGTAAAGACTTACAAAAGTAAAAAAATCATGGATGTTCAGAAGCCATATAGATGGAACACTAGTATGTCCTTAAAAGGTTATTTGTACATATCCTGTAGACCCCCATCACAGGAAGTTTAAGGTATTATACTGTCAAGATTCAAGCTTGGTTTCACCTTTCTTATAGTTTTTACTAAATGGTTTGCCTGTGCAAGCTTTTTACCCTTTGGTATGGATTTTTTATGTAACTTATTTACTATTAACTTTTTAGATGTTTCTGTAACTAAGTTGCTTAACCAATTACTACTCTCATGTACAGGAGACTGTTTAAACACAAACTGTTTAAATATTGCCTTCATGGGACCTGACAATATACTTCTTTCATGGGACTTGACAATATATCTGATACCTGGTTGCTTAATTAATAGTGTTAAATATGAGTGGTGCACAGCAGTGGTGATAATGTCCCTCCATAAGGGTGGCCTTATGACCAACCCCACCTATTGACCTTAGAAACCTCATCTGCAAAGCCATGGAATGGATTATACTGGACCTCATAACCTGTGATATCAAGCATCTTCTTACACATGCCCGCCAACAATTTGGTTTTGTGAAGGGTAAATCCTGTCTATTTAATCTGATACATTTCTTTGAAAGGGTTACAGAGGCTTAAATGGTGGCCATGCACTTTATGTAGCATATCTTGATCTGGCTAAGACCTTTGACACCATTTCCTATCCTGGAATCATACAACAGCTAAATGCTTTAAAACTCAGCTAATAACAGATAGCTAGCAAACTGGTGTGAGCTGTAGGTGCCTCAGCAGAAAGTATGAAAGTGACCAGCAGTATCACTTGGGGCTCAGTACTGGGACTTCTCCTTTATAGTATTTACTTCTTAGATCTTCAAGGAGAGAGTCAAGACCCCTGGCTAACAAAGATTACAGACAATTACAAACTGGTAGTTGTTGTTAAATCAATCTATAACAGCAAAATCCTTCAAAATGAACTCACCCTAGTACTCTTGGTGTACTAAAATGGGCTCAAACTAAATGCTAAAAAGTGTTGTATGATCACTTTTGATAGAAACCCCTCTTGCCATCATGATTGCATATCACTACAAAACAAAAATGTTGTTAGGGACCTAGGTACTTGGGTTGAAAGCACCCTCTCTTCTGACCATCATGTAACAATGGTTGTCAGGAAATCATTTTATTTAGCCAAGCTAAAGGAATATAATCATGATCGTAAGAGGTAAATAGCTCCCTTACACTCACCATTTATCAGACCAGTTATTGTGTACATGCCCCCTTTGGGGTGCATCTCATTAAATGTATTAAACAATTAGAAAGCCCCTGAGCTGCCAAGTAAGGCTGGAAGCTCTGTGCTTATATTCAGTGTCTTAAAGACGTTTGAAGGGAGAGCTCTGTCTTGTTAACTGTACCATTAAAAACTGACTGTACTGGTCTGCAAGTCTAATATCTGCAGTAATACTAAAACCAGGACCTAAATGTTCACCGGTAGATAAATAAAATACAGTGAACAGGCAGATTTATAACTCAGCACCACCCATACTTCTGGAACCAATTTCTGCTGTGTGTTACCAGTGTGACTCACATCTTCTTTTAAAAATATCCTGAATGACTGAATAGGTATCCACAAATTTACCTCAAGATTGACTGGTATGGCCTACCTGGGGAAAGACCCTGAGGGAGGGTCTTGGCAAAGTGAGAATAGTAATGAGACTCAATGGCCCTGGAATATCTATGAATCTGTGAATCTACTCATATTTTTTGTGTCATTTGCTAGTCACATTATACTTTCAAATATTCCTTATTCTCAGTTTCTTAGGATGAGGAGAATTCGTATTTAAAACAAGTCAGCCAACAGATTTTTGAGAAGGGGGTGTTGCAAAGATTTGATCACAAGTGCCGTGAATTAGGTAAACCTGAAATTTACAAGTAACTTATTAACATGCAAGTTATCTGATGTTATAATGAAAATGATCAAATAGAATTTGTATTTCCTACCGAACAAATACTTTAAGAATTAGATCTTTTACTCAGAAACAATGGCACCTTTTGACTAGTGATAAATTTTTTATCACTGTAGTACCCAGTCCTGCAAGTTTTCATACAAGAATATTGGGCAATACATACTTCATTCAAACATTCCTCAGACACACATGATAAGATACCACTGAACAGTATATGCCCTATGGTTTACTATTCTTGTGAAAGCTGTTCCTTCTGCAAACATGTTTGTCAGACAAAATATTTGTATTTATTTTATTTTTCATTTGTTTACTAGGGTAGTACATTTTATTTCTTGTTCCACAGAGTGGTGATTTATGTGGTGGTATGTACGTGTGGATCTTATTATGCTGGAAAACTAAATATACTTGAAAGCAGCTCACATCCTTTCATCGGAGCAATATTATGTGCTGTTGGGATAGAAGTACTTCATGCACAAATACCCTTAAACATATTTCAGCAAAGTTTTTTTTTTCTGCTGCTGTTGACAAATTTGATGTGCAGGTAGTTCTTTATTCAGTGTGGCAGAAAGACTGAAACAAAAGAGAACAAATAGAGATAATTAATCTTGGAGTTTTATTTACTTATGATTTTAATAAATGTATTTATTTCTTATTATTATTCTAGCATTTGGCCACTAGATGGCAGTACAACATTAGATATACAGTTGATTAATTTCAAGCCTGAACTGGAGTTTGGAGTGGATTTTAATTTGATATAAGGCTATTTTGGTAAACTGTAAACTGCTCAGCAATATTTTTTTTACTGCCGAGCTTTTATTTTAACCCAGGTCTGAATATGAAGTGAGCATGTGTATACTAGACAGGAGTGATGTTTGTCATGCAAGTGCATTTAGCATATACTTTTTTATTTAATTTCAATTGGAATTTATCCTTTGTTGAACAGATTAGTCCCACTAGGCTAGAAGCCTCTTTTCAGAGAAAAACAAGGTGGCATATATACTACTAGGGAAAATTTGGCCAGGTTATCAGGGAACTTCCCCTACTCTTTTCGATAGGTGCTGTGGGATCTTTTACATCACCTGAATTACCAGCAACTCAAACAGGGGGCTCGGTTTGACATCTCATCCAAAGGGCAACAAACTTAGGAGTGCAGTACCCCCCTTATACTGCACTAGCATTTATGCCAGGCACACATTGGCCAATAGGGGAGTATATATCCTTCTCACCATTAGCGTGGGTTTCCCTGATATGGGTCCTCAACTTAATTAGCAGCAGCAAATACTCATGCTCCTTTTTGAAAATATTAGTCAACCAAGTCACCTCAACTCAGTTTTATGCCAG
The DNA here is from genome assembly GCF_019279795.1 of Protopterus annectens. NCBI lineage: Eukaryota > Metazoa > Chordata > Ceratodontiformes > Protopteridae > Protopterus > Protopterus annectens. The sequence continues at coordinate 117,693,113 of NC_056727.1, read as the reverse complement.
TGAGTAGCACAGCACCCACTCTGTGAGCTCCTGTCTACAGGAAGCTGCATATCTCAACTGGTGCTTAAAGTGGATGACCTACACAACTCTTCCCCCCCAAAGACACCACTTAGAATGCATGCTGTTGCTGCCCATGACTCCAATAATGTTTGGGTGCACTCTCTTGGCATACCTCTCAACTTTAACCGGGAAGGGTGGATTTGAACCCAGTACCTTCCATCCTTGAGGCAGGAACAACCAGCATGTTTTGGGAGGTGGGAAGAAATACCCACAGACATGGGGAAAACATGCAAGCTCCCCACATACAGTCACTGGTGGCTGCAATTAAACCATGAGCCGTGTGTCTGTGAGACAAGGACCTTAACCACTGTGCCACTGTGTCCTCCCAAAAGCTAAAGGCTGAAAGGTTCCATTGTGATTTGAACTCAGATCACTGGTTAGAGCGCTAACTATTAGGTCGTGGAACCAACTTTAGGCAATGAAACCACCAATCAACTTATCAATGCCTTTCAGTGTCCAAGCTTAATTGGTGTCTGATATCTGGGTGTCCTGCAATGTTGACATTATTTTTATTGTGTTAGAAAATGTTTGCTTGTCACAAATCAACAGTGGTCCAGATAAACCAAATGCAGAATCAACACAACTCAAAAACCAAAAAGACCAAAAAATAAAAAAAACTGTAGATGGTAAAAAACTCCTTTATTCACCAGATGGATTCAGTTAAGCGCTTTCATCCCTAGTTTACATCAAGGGACTTCTTCAGAACTAAATCACAGTACCAAAACACACGTAAAATAGTCACATCAATTAATTCTCCACCAATCAGAGAGTTAAAAAACACATATGCAAAGCTTAACCATTAAAGTGCTGAATTTTTAAAAGACAAGAAATACTAGAAAATTCATTTAACCCTGGATATACAAAGGCATTACAACGCAACTGCCATTTTAATTCACAAAGTTCACGATGCTCTAGTAAAATTCTTCCTTGAGGGTATGGTGTTGATTGCTGTATAACTAAAAAACAAAATTTATGCCCACTACACTCCATTACATGTTTACTCAGAGCATTAGTTTGCTTTCCTTTTTTTAATGTCTGTAAGGTGTTCATACATCCTGTCACATAAACGCTGAGATGTCTTTCCGATTTAGAATACTGGACATGTCATGCACTTTGCTAAGTAAACTACATTAGTGGACTGGCAATTAAAATGGCCGTTAATAAATATCCCAAAATCAAAAGAATTATGAAAGTGATGAAAGCGAGGCTGCGGAATTTGTCTCCATATTATCTAATCTTACTTCATTTTTGAGTTTTACCTACGAATTTAATAACATTAAGATATCATTCGTGGATGTATTACTTCTTAAGGATATGGTGAATTTGTGTTATATTGCAAAAATCTACCGTAAGCCAACATATTCTAATAGTTTTCTTTACTTCAGTAGTGCTCATCCCCATTATCAGAAATGTGCTGTTATTAAAGGCCAGCTGGTTAGAGCGGCCCGAATGACCACTCTAGAGGATGATTTTTGGGATGAATGTTATCTACTTAAAACAATGTTTATAGCAAGGGGATACCCATCTACCTTGATTGACAACCTTATATCTGAGGTTAGTAATAAACGTAATAATGGTTGGTTTAAACCCATTCTTGGTAGAATTGAAGTCATTAATGGTGTTAATACTAATGACTGTGGTATTGGGGGTCCGAATTTGAAGTCCTCTAATATGAATACTATATCTAATGAAGGTAACACATCTAATGCCTCACTGTATTTTATTACATCTTTTTGTATTGAGGCTGAAATTGTGAGGGATATTCTATACAAGAACTGGGTGGTGTTGAAAGAGGACACCTTTATTAGAAACAAGATACCAGATATGCCTCAACTTGTTTATAAAAGGGGAACGGAACCTTAAAAATTTGGTTGAGACTGTATTGCCCCCTTTACAAAAGGATGGAGGCATGTACAAATGTGGTTCTTGTAGAATGTGTAAACATATTAAAGAGACTAATAGTTTTTCCATAGGTAGAAATAAATATAGAGTTAAAGGTAAATATAATTGTAATGCCACTGGTGTGGTATATTTAGCCCAGTGTCAAAATTACCCCCAGTTCTATATTGGGAAAACTGAAAGGTACTTTAGAAAGAGAATATATGAACATTTATATAGCATTAATAGGAAAGATGTAAACAACACTTTAGCGAAACATATTATTGAATGTCCTGAGCATTCATTTTTGTTTCTTGTTGTTGAACAAATGCACGCTAATATTAGAAGTGGGTCAGTATCTGTGGAGTTAGAACTTAGAGAATTATGGTGGCAAGTATTAATTAACGCTTACACCTATCCCGGTTTAAATGAATACAGTTCCATTAAATGTATTTTGAAGCTTAAGGCCTTAAATAGATGTTAAATGACCAATTGTGTACTAGTTTTAATATTGTTATATGTTTTAATATACTTGTATATATTTATATGCTTTTATATGTTAATTGTTGTGTCTTTCGGCTTTTCCCGGTTAGGGAGTTTTGTTAAAGGTGAAATTAACTTTGTGTAGAATGAAATATGTTCTTGTGATTACATTGTGATTTAATGGACAATATCTTTTTAAATGTTTTACAGGATATGATGTCATTGATGTGGAGGGTTATTTAAACTAAGTCAGTTAACAACTGTGTTTGTTTGAAGAAGTTTGTAAATTTTTACATTCGAAATAGAATTAGTTCTAGTCCAGTGAATGCCCTTTGCCTGTTTGTTTCTTTAAATTATTTTGTTTGTTTGTTTTTTGAAAAAGAGTTTTTATTCATGGCAAGTGGGTTTGAACCAGATTCGCAATTGCTTTTCTCTCAAGAGATAATGGATGTGCAGGGGGGTGGTGATGGAGACCATCTTATGGGCAATTTAACTTTGCTTATTCAGAAGTTGAATGCACGAATGGATGATTTAAACGCTAAAGTTGATGGCCTTAGTGGTATAGCAGCAAGTATTGGTGGTTCTGGTCGGCAAGTAAACCCGAATGGGGACGCCAGCGGTAGTGCATTATTGCATAGAAATAGAGGTTTACCTTCCACATCAGCAGCTTTACCAGGGACTAACCAGAGGTTGAATGGACTTAATTCTCCGGTTCAAAACAATGAAGGTACGAGTGTTCAGAATAATAACAATGTTCAATTTAACCTGCCTTCATTGACTGAGTGCATCAATAAACCGATGGTTTTAACTTACAGTGAAGCAGTAGCTAGTACTTCAGCTGTGACTGCTAACAATCGTACTAACACTGTGGATATTGTAAGCAATTTAAAAACTTTTGAAAATAAGTTATTTAAACTCAAGAAACTTCAATTGGAAACGGTTTATTTACGTACGTATATTGAGAGGGGTTACATCCCGAATGGCCTACGACAATGGCAGTTTCCCATAGGTTTAGAACGTGGTTCCCAGTTTCATAAAGACCTTTTGGTTTTGTTTGATAAACAAGGCTGTGAATTCCTTGAACTGTTGATCAAAGACTATGATGCACAAATTTTGATACTGTGGAATGATTTGATGGAACTCAAAAAAGGTATTAGAGGGGACAGTGACTTTCCTAGGTATAAATATGACTTTTCATGTATATTTGTCAGCATTGAGCAAACCTTGGAAAGACTAAAAGCCACAAAAAAATAAAAGGTTGGCATGTGATATGAGGGATTATACACAATGTACAGCTTACCCCTTACCTCCCCTTAACACCAATTTGAGAACTAGTGGTGAACTGCTTAATGTTGGGGAAGGCGAAGCTTTGGCTAATTCTCATGTCTTGAACAACATTACTGCTGATATTGATCTTACTGGAGATGTGAGTAATACAATTCCCCCTTCTCCGCGTCGCAGTGAAAGGCTGCAAAACCAACAGGGGGTACAGACTAATACCGTCCATAATACAGGTTTTCACAACAACAAGCCTGTACAGGGTGGTTTTATGGGACCCCACAAGGGCAGGTACTGGCAACCGAGGAAGAACAGTCGTCGCCGCAGATAACAATTAGCCCCTGTGTATTGAACCCATCAGAAATGACTGAAAATACATATCCTTGTGTATTGAATCCACCAGACATGACTGAAACTGTATATCCGCATATTTTATTGAATACATTTGGTGAATTTAGAATATATACTTTTACTGAATTTGAAGTATCTCCTGAACTTATTAATGTATTGTCCAAAGGGTTATCTTTTGTATCAGCCAAGCACATGAATGTGGCTAACACCATTTTAGATCTGAAAGTTTTCATACGTAAACTGAACAGGTTGTGTCTTCTTGGGAATATGTCTCGTCTGAATTCTGATGTACATATTTCCAGTATTTTTAATCCCCCTTTGCATAACACCATTAGATTTTTTGAAAAATTATGTGAATTGGATTTACGTAATTTATTTGTGATGGGTGTTAAAGGTAGGGAGACCAGTGGAAATAACATTTCTGATAATGAATTAAAAGCATTAAAATTATTAAGAGATCAAAAAATTAGAGTATTAAAACCGGATAAGGGGTGGTGGACTTGTTTTAACGAGTGATAAACTTTATGAAGAAAATATCTTAATGTTACTTAATACCGATACCTATGTTAAGGTTTCATTGAATGAACTGAATGGAGCCTATCAACGTATTAGAGTTTTGATTAAGGATTTATTCATTGATCGTATGATTGGTTTAGAAACCTTTAATTATTTGACTATGCCCTCACCCATTACACCAGTTATTTTTGAATTGCCTAAAATTCACAAAAACTTGAATAAACCATCTTTCCACCCGATTGTAGACGAGCATATCAGTATAACTTATGGGTCTGCTAAATTAGTTGATTCTAAACTTAAAAAATATTTGGAGAATCAACCACAAATATGCCGGGATTCATGGAGTTTTTTGGAAGCAATAAATGGCTTAAGATTTGATGACCAAATGAATTTTTTAACCATCGATGTCCATGACCTTTATACTGTTATTCCTCAGAAATTAGGTATCGAATGGGTTTGCGAGTTTTTGTTTAAGCAAGGTGTTTCAGGTGATGAAATTAACTTAATAGAATATTTACTGGACATTGTGTTCTCTAATAATTATATTTTGTTTAAAGGCAATTTTTATCATCAAAAATCCGGTGTTGCCATGGGTTTCCCCTGTGGGGGGATCTTTGCAAATACTGTTATGTCATATTGGGAAAATGAGATTCTGTTTAAACTTGACATCTTTAAAGAATTTGTCTGCTGGTACACACGTCATTTGGATGACATTTTTGTTTTATTTAAAGGTGATGAAAGCGTGGCTGCAGAATTTGTCTCTATATTATCTAATCTTGCTTCATTTTTGAGTTTTACCTATGAATTTAATAACGTTAAGATATCATTCTTGGATGTATTACTCATTAAGGATATGGCGAATTTGTGTTATATTGCAAAAATCTATCATAAGCCAACATATTCTAATAGTTTTCTTTACTTCAGTAGTGCTCATCCCCATTATCAGAAACATGCTGTTATTAAAGGCCAGCTGGTTAGAGCAGCCCGAATTACCACTCTAGAGGATGATTTTTAGGATTAATGATATCTACTTAAAACAATGTTTATAACAAGGGGATACCCATCTACCTTGTTTGACAACCTTATATCTGAGGTTAGTAATAAACGTAATAATGGTTGGTTTAAACCCATTCTTGGTAGAATTAAAGTCATTAATGGTGTTAATATTAATGACTGTGGTATTAGGGGTCCGAATTTGAATTCCTCTAAAATGAATACTATATCTAATGAAGGTAACACATCTAATGCCTCATTGTATTTTATTACATCTTTTTGTATTGAGGCTGAAACTGTGCGGGGTATTCTATACAAGAACTGGGTGGTGTTGAGAGTGGACACCTTTATTAGAAACAAGATACCAGATATGCCTCAACTTGTTTATAAAAGGGGACGGAACCTTAAAAATTTGGTTGAGACTGTATTGCCCCTTTACAAAAGGATGGATGAATGTACAAATGTGGTTCTTGTAGAATGTGTAAGCATATTAAAGAGACTAATAGTTTTTCCATAGGTAGAAATAAATATAGAGTTAAGGGTAAATATAATTGTAATGCCACTGGTGTGGTATATTTAGCCCAGTGTCAAAATTACCCCCAGTTCTATATTGGGAAAACTGATAGGCACTTTAGAAAGGGAATATATGAACATTTATATAGCATTAATAGGAAAGATGTAAACAACGCTTTAGCGAAACATATTATTGAATGCCTTGAGCATTCATTTTTGTTTCTTGTTATTGGACAAATACACGCTAATATTAGAGGTGAGCCAGTACCTGTGGAGTTAGAACTTAGGGAATTATGGTGGCAAGTATTAACTAATGCTTACACCTATCCTGGTTTAAATGAATGCAGTTCCATTAAATGTATTTTGAAGCTTAAGGCCTTAAATAGACATTAAATGACCAATTGTGCACTAGTTTTAATATTGTTATATGTTTTAATATATTGTATATATTTATATGCTTTTATATGTTAATGAATGTAATTAATTAAGTTTTGTTAAAGGTGAAATTAACTTTGTGTAGAATGAAATATGTTCTTGTGATTACATTGTGATTTAATGGACAATATCTTTTTAAATGTTTTACAGGATATGATGTCATTGATGTGGAGGGTTATTTAAACTAAGTCAGTTAACAACTGTGTTTGTCTGAGGAAGTTTGTGAATTTTTACATTCGAAAGCTCTTGCAATAAATTGAATTAGTTCTAGTCCGGTGAATGCCCTTTGCCTGTTTGTTTCTTTAAGTTATTTTGTTTGTTTTTTTGAAAAAGAGTTTTTAATCTTCTAACTTATCTTCTCTGAACTTAGCTATTAATTGCTGAGATACATTTTCCTCTAACCTTGGCATGATTAAGTCTTCCATAATATTTTCATTTGTGCCTTTTCCTGATTTACACATTCCTCTGTTTTATACAAATTTTCATAAAAATTCTGAACCATCTCTAAAATATATGTTCATAGATACTTACCAGGCTATTAGTCTGGGAGGACCTTTAGCAGCCCATACATTCCCCCAAAGTTTCTAGCCTTGGTAGGTTACTACTAAGGCCCCTGTACTTTGTATAAGTCCTGTGAAACCCTGGGTGAGATAATCCTTTAGTACTGTGTGAGTGTATAGCAAGTATAAATAACTACATCTGTAGGATCTATTTTTTTTTGTCATAGGCTCCATAAGTTTGGTGATAACCTTTTCTACTTTCTGTTGTCTAAGTCATTATACTAAAAGTCTGTGTGCTCTGAAGTTATCAAAAAGCAGATGCTTAACAACAATCTTTCTGAACTCATGTATATTCACCAACAAATGATTATTTTCTCCTTAACATTTTGCTCCTCATCTTGTTCTGTGAGATTCTTTTTATTTTGCAACACATTAACCTTTGACAACCACTCTAAAATAATCTCTAATACTTTTCCCCATATCTGTATCTCTTTCATTTCTATTATACTCCTTTTTCAATTTATCCCACAAACTTTATCTTCTGAAGAAATGTCTGTCTTCCTTAATAAATCTTGAATCATTTACACAGCCCATTCTTTAAACTGGTCAGTGTCCCGTCATTTTTACTTCATTACCCTGTACCGTTATCTTACTTTGTACTGGGTACGTAATCTGAAATAGTTATTGGATTTGTACAAAAGCTTCCAATTAAATATGCACACTCCTGTAAACAGAAATTCAATCCAGAATAGCCTTGTTATTGTACCTTGGAGAATAATATTCAAATTCTGTTTTCCTACTACTGAGTACACATCTTCCATAACAAATGTTCTCATATATTTCTACCAAAATCTACCATCTTTTGTTGTATTTTCCCTACCACATCCCCTGATACATCCTCACTATTGCAAATCAAGTCCTAGTCCCTACCTATAAATAATATTCCACGTTAAAAGCTAATTTTCTCCCCAAATTATCTTAAACTCCATAAGAGAATTTTAGTGGAATATAAATACATGCCAGTGTAATCCTTCTCCCTTGCCAGTAGCCCTTTACTACTACAACTATACCATTACTATCTTTTCCCCTCTTCCATCACTATTAGTGCCCCTATAGCTATCAGTATTATCACTCCCCTTTCTTTGTCTCTCATTTACTGTTTAATATAATATATCTGTCTCCTGCAGCATCGCTATTTGCACCATGCATTTTTAATATATTTCAGTGTTCTGTGCTTTTTGTCTGTACCTATAATGTCATTTATATTCTGTGATAATATGGATAGAGTAGCCATTATTACATAAAGCTATTACTCTTGTTCTTTCGAATGTGTATTTAGAACTTTTATCTTACATGCATATGCTAATATTTGGCAAGGTTCTTCTCTTATTAAGTTGCTTCTTCTAATCTCCATTTGAACCTATGTCACATTTTCCAAAGTGTTTTGTTTGTTTCAATGAAAAACAAACAAACAAACAAAAAACTAAATGGATTTTTAGGAACCCCATCCTGTCTTAACTTACTTACAACAAACACATAAATCTACTCACTTTGACAACATGTATATAAGCTCCAAGTCAACAGATGCACTCACAGGCATTATATATTCTAAAATTAAGGTTACCCATTTTAAACTGCATACTACCACCTGTATTCCTACTTTCACTGATTACTGCTATTTTCTTATCATTATTCCCCTTCCTAGATGTGGGCGGCCACGGTGGTGCAGCGGTTAGTGTTTCCTCCTCACAGCAAGAGGTTCTCCGGTTCGATCCTCGGCTGGGGTGCCTTCTGTGCGGAGTCTGCATGTCCTCCCTGTGGTTGCGTGGGTTTCCTCCGGGTGCTCCGGTTTCCTCCCACATCCCAAAGACATGCAGTAGGTGGATTGGACACACTAAATTGGCCCTAGGTGTGAGTGTGTGTGCATGTGTGTGGCTTCTGAGGAAGGTTGGGTGCCGGGCTGGCAACTCGACACTGTAAAACTCCACTGCCAATCATGAGCAGACGGTGATCTGCTGTGGCGACCCCTAACCAGGAAAAGCCGAAAGAAGAAGAAGAATTCCCCTTCCTAGATGTGAAAAACAACTTGAATGCTTTCAGTAAACATTAACTTTAGCTCTAAAAATAGGTGCTAAGAAAAGCCTAAGGGTTATTTACATAACATAAGCAGAAAGCTACAGTTCAAAGTGGAAAGGGATGATGATGAAGTGGGGGGGGGTATTTAAAGTAAGGATAGGGTAGGATTTTGGATGCAGATCCTTAAGGAGAATAACAACAGTCATACAGAATATTATATTCATAAAGTACAACAAAGTATACTAAGAACTAAGCCAACACATGAATGGAGAAATATTCTGTCGGTAGGGATGACTGCAATTAGGGGTACAGAGAATACTCAAGAGAAGGCTGGAGTTTACTGGAGGAAGCTGACAAAGCAACCAAGGTATTGGGAACAAATAATTAGAGAGGGCAAAGTAATAGAATTTGAAGAGGCCAATAATCCATTTGGACTGCAGGTTAGAGACTAATTCCTTACCAGGGATTTATATCAGAGTATAGGCAAAGAAAAAGGGATCAGGCAATCCATAGTGAAAGACATGCACTGGCTGAGTATTTAGTAAGGCATATAAATATTGCATGATAACTACAAGAATCGATCAGAGGAGGTCAGGAAAGATTGGGAATAGAGATTAAATAAGCAATTCACAAAGAACCAATGGGAGGACATATGTATGGCTCTAAATGTCCAACAAAGTCTAGAAGATTTAGGATTTTTGCTTGAAAGTGTTTGCATAGGTATTTTATACCCCAAGCAGACTTCAACGAATTTTCCTCAGGTAGATGCCAAATGTTGGAGGTGTGATCTTTTTGGAGTGCAATGAGCTGTCAGACTTTAAAAATTGCCTACAGAGTACTCTGTCAGGAATATTGGGTGAGCAAATGAGTGTAACTAAGGAAATTATTTTTTTAGCTTGGATTCAGAATCTGAATTGCCTAGATATTACAAAGTCTGGTTAAGTTTAATTCTGGTAACTACCAAAAAGCAATTACTAGAAAATGGAAATCAGAGTCTAAACCAACCATACTCGAAGCAGTGAATATTTTAACAGAGATAAAAGAACAGGAAATGTGATCTTTAGAAAAGGGCAGGAGCAAATTCCATAGAAAATTTTGAAATTGTTGGAGCAATACATACAGAAAAATATTTTGTAGGAGGAGGAATGAAGTTTAAGAGAAAGCAGGAATTTAACAATTTATGCAATATTATATTGTATAGAAGAATATATGTGATGTATAATGTTTGCAAAGGTGAATTTCTTAATATGGTTTGTTTACTTTAATGTAAATGTAAGTTTACCTATGCCACAAGTGATAATAAAATAAAAGGTGTTTTTAAACACTATACTAAAATTTAAAAAAAAAAAACAGTTGCTTAACAGCAATCTTTATAAACTCATGCATATTATTGAGGCAGTCCCTTATTTTTTCTTTATCACTCTGCAGCTGCGTGTCTTCTTGTTCTGTGAGATTCTCCTATTCTCCAATACTTTAACCTTTGTCAGCCCCTCTAAATAATTCTTGTTACTTCGTACCCGTATCTCTTTCTTTATTTCTACCCTATTTTTAAACTCTATTTTCATTTTATTCACTAGCTATAACTTCTGAAGAAATTTCTATCTTCTTTAATAACTCAAATAATTTCCACTACACATTCCAGACATTTCTTTCTCTTTAACAAGTGGGGAAGCACCAGTGTCTCATTTTCACTTCACTGTCCTGCATTTTAATCTTAGTTGTTATTGGTGCACAATCTGAAATAGTTATTGGATGCTTGTCAAGGCTTTTAATTAAATGCATGTTTGTGTGAACTATAATTTCTGCCTAGTCTAGTGTAGTTGCTGTACCTTGGAGAATAATAGGTAAATTCTCTCTGAGTTCCCGCTACTCAATTCATGTCTTCAGTACCAAATATTTTCATAAATTTCTTCAGAAATCTACCCTTTTTGTTATACTTTCCCTTTTACGCCCCCTCCAGATGTATCCTCACTGTTGGAAATCAAGTTCCAGTCCCCACCTGTAAGTAATACTCCCTGATGAAAACTGATTATTATCCCAAAATTTTCTTAAGCTTCATAATAGCAGTTTTAAGTGGAATATAAATACATGCAGCGTAATCCTCCTCCTTTGCCAGTTGCCCTTTACTACCCCAAATCTACTATTACTATCTTTTTTTCCCTCTTCTATCACTATTGGGGCTCCTCTAGCAATTAGTATAAGTAGTCTCCTCCATTGTTCCTGGTATTCTGAAAAATATCCATTCTGAAATCCTTCCTTTATCAAATCCAGATGTTCACATCTTTCCAAATGTATCTCCTGTAGCATTGCTATTTGCACTCTATATTTCTTAATATAATTCAATACTCTTACCCTTTTATTTATACACGTGAGTCTATTCATGGTCCAAAATAATATGTTTAGTGTAGCCATTATGATGTTATTATTCCCACCTATTATATATAACAGCTTTTTACTTGCATGCGCCACTAATGTTTGGAAGGAGAAACAGCTCTTTCTTGAGAAGCCTCATGCTTCCCAACCTTCTCTTAACTTCATCTTCTGATTTTTGCTATTTTATCAACTCATATAATAGCAAGTTAAAGGTCTTTCTATTTTTTACAACCTTTCATATCCTGATTTTTATATATATATATATATATATATATATATATATATATATATATATATATATATATATATATATATATTTCTTCTGTGTTTCGCTTAAATGCCACATTTGATTTATTTTTTTCTTCTAAATTACTGGAAGCCATTTGCTATACCAAAGCTGAACCTTATACTGCTCTTTGGTGAACAGCTTCAAGATTCTTTCCAGCCACAGTTTTTTTCTCCCTCTTTTCAGCTAATTTCTGTTACTTTCTGCAATGTTCTTCTTTGCCAGCATCCAGGTGGTGAGACTACTCACTAGTAACTGTATTTTATGTAAATTGATAACTTTTGGCTTTTTTTTCACAATTGCAATTTACCCAATGCAAGAGATCTAGTCAACCTGCTGATCAGTGTGCAGCCATCTTGAAAGTCATTTCTGCTACAACCTCAGGCAAAAAGGTGGGGGTGGTACAAAGAGATACTCTGTCCTGGTAAACAACAGAAAGGTTATTTACACATTAGGGATTTCAATCAGAAATTATTCTAGCACACATAGCCATCAAAAACAACACCTTCCAAATCACATACTGAAGGGAGGACAAAACAGATGGTTCAGAAGGCACCAGGGTACCTTTTTTCTAGGACAGGGTTGAGATTTCACGATGTTGCAAATTTCTTTTTATGAGATCTGAAATGGATTACTTTTTCGCAGAACTTCTTGACTGAGGGACTGAAGTATGGAGGGGGGCACTGGGAGACAGGATGATATAACAGAAGCATGCACTTTCAGTTCTATAGAGGTATAAACTAAACCTAGTAAAGGTCTAACAAATAGTCCAGAACCATAGCTTCTTTAGTTCTATTTGGGTCAAGGTCCCCAGACTGGCACCAGTAAAATTGTTTCCATTTAGCTAGGTGTGATTTCTGTGTTAGGTTTTCCTAGCTCTTTCATAATGTTTTGCACATCCTCAGAATTCTTCTGCCCTACTGAAATTTAAGTGAGATAATCCAAGCTGTCAGTCTTTCAGTGACCAGACTGAAGTGTAGCAGGGAACCCCTATTTTGCAGTTTTCTCTTGCCATGCTGTTCATGAGAGTAAACCAGTGCTGTGGCCAAAAGTGTGCAACTTAAAATTACTTTTGGTCTTTCTTCCTTGATTTTGATCAGCACTCTTAGGGCTAAAGGGATCATCGGAAAAGTGTAAAGTGACCAGACCTATCCAGTTCAGAGAAAAGACAGCTGCTTCCATGCTTTTGAAGTTGCTATTCTGCTACAATTTTCTCAGTTGATTAGTCAGATGACAGGGAAACTGGTCCGTCTCCTATACACCCCATAACCTGGTCAGATCCAGAAAGGCATCCCAGTTTAGCATTCATTTGTGGGGGTTTGCCTTTCTTCTAATATTCTTTTCTGAAGGGATATACATTTCAGTCAGTATTAGAACTGCTTTCAAGACATGTCCCAGGCTTGTACAGCAGACCTGCAAAACAGGTAAGAATGAATCCCTCTTTGCTTGTTTATGTGCATCACAACTATATTATAAATCTTCATCTGTAGATTCCCCTGGTGCAGAGATGCAGTGAAGATTTTCAAGGGAAGGATGACAACCATCATTTCTTTAACTTTTACATGTTTTTCTTTATTTTTTCCTCCCAAGTATCTTGGACTTGAATGGTTCCCAAATTACCCCAAAGGCCAGGTCTGAGGAGTCTGTGATCAGAGTCATGATAGGCAGAGGTTCCCTGAAGGGCAATCATGGATTCTGACCACATTGCTGAATCCACAATGAAATCCCTCCATTAAGGCAGGAAAGAAGATGGTTACTGAGCTCCAAAAAAAATGGATTTTTCTGACGCTATCTGTTTCTTAGGTACCATTTGCATTTCTTCATTTGTAGGTGGGCTTGAAGAACTACTCTGATGCAAGAGGTCACAAAGTCTAGCAGCCTGAGACACTCCCTGGCAGTGATCTTTGTCTGATGCAGATGGTATTGAAAATACCAAGTCAGAAGGGTCACTTTGTCCTGGAGAGAAAGACTGTGCTCAGGGAGGTATCCAGCCACACTCCCAGGAAAACTAGTCTATGAGAAGTGATCAAACATGACTTTTCACTGTTGATTGTGAGCCCCAAGTCCCTGAAGCAAGCTGTGGTGAATTCCAGAACCTGAAGGATTACCATTTGGGATTCTGCCAGGATCAGACTGTCTTTTGTGTAGAGGAAATCTGAACAGACTTTGTCCTGCAAAACAGAATCACTGCCGCCAGACATTTTTTGAAGAGAATGGGAATGTTGAACAAACCAAAGGGTAAGGAGATGAACTGGAAGTCGTCTCCTGCTGCAAATATTGCATATTTTTTGTGCTTTCTGGCATTGTGGATATGGAGTCAGGCATCATTCAGGCCCAGCATCACCATGAATGCTTTAGAAGGGAGCATCAGTAATAGAAGATGAAGAACGAGCATTTTGAATTTTGGAACCCTGAGGACTCTTTTAAAATAGGAAAGGACTAAAATGAACCTCCATGGACCATCTTTCCTTGGAACTAGGAAGATTGTTGTGATAAATCTTTCTATGGAATCTGCACTAAGCATGTCTTGAAGAATTTCTGTGATGAGGGTTAGTTGGTCTTCAGGAAAATAAAGTTATGTAAGAACTTACCATAACAGTAGTTGTCCTACTTTTCACTTTTGCAATATTAGTTACTAAAGGGATATCCTACCAAGGATATCTGTACATTCTATCAGAATACCACAGCCTTAGGACCTTCCAGGTGCCATACGTCAGATGTGTCTCCTACATCCAGGATGTAAGGTACATAAGCAACATATGGGTACTTAATCCTCACAACTGAATTGCCATAGTAGAGCCAGAGCAATCCAAGAGGAACAAAAGAAAGAGCATGTGCAGCCAGAAAGGAGAGAAAAAAAGGACCCCTCAGGCAGAGGATAAGAAAACAAACTACGAAGAGTAAGGAGGGAGGGATGGAATACTACAATAGTGAAAAGTAGGACATCTACTGTTATGGTAAGTTCTTACACAACTGCACTATGTCCTTCCTTATCACTGTTACAGTACTCCTTACTAAAGGGAGAATATAAAAGTTACTGTAGTAGACGGGAGGAGGAAACAACTGAAGAACCCTTCAAAAAAACCATGAAATATGGTCCTGGGAAAACTAGCTTGGGCCCTAGACACTTCATCTAACTTTTAGTGTTTTGTAAATGTATGTATGGAAGACCAGGTACCAGCTTTGAAAATGGATCTAACATACAAACCCTTGAAAAGAAGTGCCAGTAGAGGCTACTTGTCTAGTAGAGTGGACATGAACTGAAGTAGAAAGCTGTTTACCATGAAAAGAATAACAAAATGAAATGGCCTTAGAAATCCAAGAGGAGATTGTTTGCTTACAAACAGCCAAACCCAGCTTCTGGGCATGAAAGGAAACAAAACATTGCTCAGATTTTCTAAAATCTTTAGTTTTATCTGATAATATGTGAGCTATGTATGCAAACCTAAAGTATTCAGAATCTTCTTGCCAGAATTCTGAAGTGAAAGGGAATGGACTGATTTAAGGACAAGTCATTGGCCAACTTGAACATAAAAGAAAGATTGGTGCAAAGAGAAATTCTATCTCTCTGAAAAAATAAAAAAAGTTGGAACTGTCATGAGGGCCTGCAGTTCAGAAACCACTTGGCAGAACTAAGAGCCACCAACAAAACAGTCTTTGAAGTATAGAATTGCAAAGTTGAAGAAGTTGCAGGTTCAAAAGTAGGCTGAGTTAATTTTTTCATGACAAAATTAAGGTCCCAAGAAGGTGGAACGGGCTTTCTTGTGGGCCTAAGAGAGGGATATCTTTTAAAAATTGTTTAACTTCATATCTAGAGAAAAGTGGCCAGTGCAATGGCAGACAAGTGGAAATGGCTGACAAATGAGCTTTAAGAGACAAATATGTCATATAGATAGGAAAGAACAGTAGGAATATCCACTAAAAGAAGGTTCAGTGATGCCTGTGGCACTGATGAGTAAAATTGCCTGAGACACTGATGAGTAAAATCTTTTCCATTAAGCAACATAGGATTTTCTAGTAGTGGGTTTTCCACAAAACCTGAAGCACATCCTTAGAAAACTCGTGTCAAAACAGAATAAAAACCCTATCACCCAAAAGAATCAAGTATATGGCAAGCAGATGAGGGTGAATAAGAGAGCTCTTTTCCTATATGAGGAGATCCATCTTGTAAGGTAACTTGAGATGATTTCCCCTGACTAGATGAAACAGAAAGAAACCATTGCTGTCTGGAACAAAACGGAGCCACCAACAAGATTTTGGGTCTGTCCCACATGATCTTGTGTAAGACCTTGGGTAACAGAGGAAGAGGGGGAAAAGCATACAGAAACATCCCTTTCCAAGAAAAAGACATGGCATTTACCTTGCAAGCCAGAGGACTCGGCACCCTGGAACAGAATCTGGAAAGAGGGAAGGGAAACAGATCTGCTTGGGGAGTAACCCACCTATAAATAATGACCAGGAAAACCTTTTTGTAAAGTATCCATTCCTGAGGATCTGTTCTTGACCTGGAAAAGGTTGCCTGCCACAAGACTGTGCTCTGAGGGAATGTAAACCACCTAAAAGATCAGATTATGGCAGATAGCAAATTACCAAATAAGAAGAGCTAGTCTTCAAAGAAGGTAGGACTTTGTGTTCCTTTGTTCATTTATGTATCACATGACAGTAGTGTTACCTGTGTAAACCCGGAGAGGACCCACAACCCAGATGGAGTTCAAGGCTTGAAGAGCCAAGACCAGAGCCATAATCTCTTTGATATTGATGTGGTTCTCCATTTGATGGGGAGACCACATTCCCTGGATCCTGATGTTGTTGGAAGAAGCACCCCACCCCCAGATCTGAAGCATTTGTATACAGCTTCTGAGTGGGGGAAGGAGCATAGAAAGGTAGGCCTAGATTCAGAAACATATGATGAATAACCACAGAAATTCTTGTTTGAGACAAGGCAAGAGAGGAATGGGAAATTCCAAAGGATGACAAAGTTGAAGCCATATTGATTTTAGATACCACTGAAGCTTCCACATGTGGCGTCAGGTGAAAGGAACCATAGGAGTGGTGGAAACCATGTACCCCAGAGCCCACAGAAACTCTCTTGCAGACACCACTTTTAAAAGAAGAAGAGAGTAGAATAAAGCTATCAAGACAGTGACCTTGGGAGGAAGAAGAAAAGCTATCATAGGGAAGGTCCAAACCTGCAATCCAAGGAAAAGCTGATCCTGCCAAGAAGTCAGAGCAGGGCTTTTGAGACTGAAGGTGAAGCCCACACTTTGAAGCAAAAGAATAACACAGCTGAGATTCTGAAGAAGGAGCTTGAATAAGAAGGTCATCCAGAGAGGAGAAATATCTGGATACCATGGAGTCTGAATTAAGCTATGACTGGAGCCAGACATTTGGGAAAGACTCTCAGAGCTGTAGGAAGACAAAAAGGCAAAACAGAGAAATGGAAATGTGTGGAAGTAACCCATAAGCATTAAAATTTCCTGAAGAGAGGGTGAATAGCAATGTGGAGATAAGCATTCTTCAGGTACAGCAAGACCAGATAGGCCTGATGAAGGAACGAGAGGAGCAGAGACCGAAGAGACAACAGTTTGAAAGAGGGTCTCTCAGAAGTGTTTAAAAAGAGAGATCCAGAATGGACTTCAAAGATCCCTCCTTCCTGGGAACCAGAAACATTCCAGAATAAAAAACTGAGCTTCACTGTGATGGAGGAACAGTTGAGGAGTTCCCTGAGCCAAAAGGTCCTGAAGGATGTTAGGAAAATGAGGAAGTTAGCAAAGCAGAGGTTGAGGAATTCCTAAAAAAAAAGGTGAAAGGGATTTCTAAACCATGAAGTAATCTTTTTTATATT
The DNA here is from genome assembly GCF_019279795.1 of Protopterus annectens. Lineage (NCBI taxonomy): Eukaryota > Metazoa > Chordata > Ceratodontiformes > Protopteridae > Protopterus > Protopterus annectens. Next base: position 117,675,526 of record NC_056727.1, on the reverse strand, counting down.
ATGGAAAGAACCCAGGAATCTGTGGTGATCTGCTGCCAGATGGGGTAGGACAGAGGTAACCAAAGAGAAAGAGGAATCTGACCGAGGGGTAGGGAAGGATAAATGTCAAATAGAAGCAAATTTGTCAGGAAAAGAGGGCTTTTGACCCCTAGAATCCTGTGCAGGTTTATCAGAAAATATCCTTTTGGAAGATTTCTTATCCCTTTAGGGAGGGTTCTGCTGTCTATGCACAAAGGAAGACTTAGAAGGATAATTCCTTTGAACATTATGGATAGTGGGAATAAAAATCTGTTTGAGGTCTTGCATAACTTACCCATTATCCTGTAAGGTTTCAAAAGGTCTGTAGCTGCAGACTTCCAGTTTGGGTGGTGATGGAGTGAGATGCATCTCTGGGTTCTCCCCCTAAACAGACTACATTAAAACTACAAAACAACTAAAGGGGAATTATAATTTTATATTATTGTACTGCATGGAACACAGTGAGTATGCTGCAATATTCTGAAAAATAAGACCTGATCTTAACAAATCTTAAGCACTACCTGCTTAAGTTGCTAAAGCTGGGTCCTGCATTCCACTGTAAAATTTGCTGGTACTGATTAGCAAATGACAGTGGCAGAACAAAATATTTGGTTCTGCCTGCAGTCCATACTGATAAAGTGTCCCTTCCTCTTACAAACTTATAAAGTAGCTAGAATAACAGGATGCATGTTTGCCTGTATTTTCTCTGGATGATACAGACTCTAAAACTCAAATGTATGTCACTATTCAGTGACTTCAATCCTCCAGAATTTGTCTGAAAACCATGGACTTTATGAGGAACAGACCAAAGAAATGAGGCAAAAATCTGGGCATTCTGTGAAAATCTGGACAGTTGAGAGGCATGACAAGGTAAGAGTAAACATAAGGGAATGTGTTACACTGCCTTTCTGACAGCACTTGCTAAGTGGATAAGTGATTTATTTTTTTGAAAGCCAGCTAAACACAGCATTTTTTTATTTTTTACTATAACTAGTAGTGCATGGACCAGATTGAGCTCTGTGCAATATAAAGAATGATGACCAGGTCTCCAATCATAAACTTCAATTATGTGCTTTCAACATGGATGCCAAGATTCACCATGAACTTTGGTCTCAAGGTGAATTTGTTGGCATCCATGTCTCGAACACGTAATAAACAGGTTGTGATCTAAAACCCAGTCATAATCCTCTACTCTGATAGTAAAAAGAGTAGCTAATGTTTGGAACCACTGAAAATGGTGAATGACTCACATGCACTAAACGGTACAACCTATCACAACAGACTGAACTGTGTTCACCACATGTTAACTACTACATTGGTTGCTCTACACAAGAAATGAATGGAGAGATGATAAAATCAGCAAGCAAAAGCAGGAACTGAATTCATCCTCAAGTCTTGGTGAGCACCTTCATGAGGTGGACCCTATTTTTGCAGTGTCACCAAGACGACACTGATATATAGACTGTATTTTATGTACCATAAATCATGGACAGTAGTAGGTTAAAAAATAAAAAAGAAGGCTGGGTGCCCAGGTCTCAGGTAAAAGGTGCCCAGTCCTGGTAGGCACACTGTTGTCAGGAATGGAAAAAATGCCAGTGTAGAATCCTCAAGACATAGAAGCATTACTACAATGTAGTTAGGCCAGGCTCAGGGGAGGAAGGCCCCACTTTTGTGGAAGGAAGTAGTAGTCCACAAAAAACACAAAAACTGACCGGGCAAAAAAAGAGACATAAAGATGACAGAGTGGACTACTGAGGATAAGAAAATAAAATATGTATTGTTACTATTATGCAAGAAGCCCGGAATTTCCAGATAGAAGATATACAAAAAGATTATGAGAGAAATTAGAGGGAAGAAAAATACTTGCACAAAAAAAACTGTCAAAAGTTTCAAATGCAAATTTCTGTTCATTAATACAACAGATTCATGACAAATGTTATGAAGACCAAGAAACCTTGGGCCATTTGAAAATGAAGTGACTGAGGAAATGCAAAAATATAAAGAATAACATCTGGATATTTTTGAAAGGTATAAAAAGAAACATGGACATTGGAAAGAAAGTGAGATCTGATACGGTATGATATTTATGCAAAGGAGAAAGCCAAACTAATCAATACAAAAAGCAGCTCCAGACATATATGAAGAGAAATACAGGCAAAGGCACCCTAATGTGGAAAATTCCACAATACAAAAATAAGATCACAAAGGGGGAACACAGAACAGAAGATAGGTAAAGTAAAATTTAAACAAATAGAAGCTATTTATGGAATATCTGCAAAGTAAAGGATTTAGTGTAGAAAGCCTAACACAGGTCATGTCACAGCATGATGGAACAGTGAGTACCCAAAGTAAGGAGAAACAGGAGGAGTGGGAGACATCTGAAGAAGAAATATGGATGTGGGAAATAAAGAGAGATTTAATATGGTGTAATATTTATGAAAAGGAGAAAACAACACTAATCAATATAAAAAAGTAGCAACAAAGCTATTTGAATAGAAATACAGGCAAAGGGATCTGGGTACAGAAACTTTTACAATACAAAAAGAATAAAAGGAAATAAGAAAACAGTGGGGGAACAAAGACAGAAGGATTAGTCATGGAGAAGTTAAAGAAAGAGAAACTGAAGTTATGGAGTACCTGCGAAGTGAAGGATTTAGTGTAGAAAGTCCAACTCTGGTTACATCACAGCATGATGGAACAATGAGTACCCAAATTAAGGAAAAACTGGTGGAATGAGAAGCATGTAATCGGATGCCATATGAAGATACTTTGGAGTCTTCAGTAGAAAACCAGTTCAAACATTCAGCTGGAATTGCATAGCAAGGAAAGGATCAGGAAATGGTGGCAACTCTGATCCAGTCAGTGTTGTGGAGTGATAGACTAGTGAATTCCCATACGAAAGAGCAACAGTTGACACAGGATAAAGCTTAAGAGAATATGTCACAAGAAAATGTTCTGGAACTTTCTGTAGAATGCCTACAGGAAACGAAGAACTAAGAATGTGCCCTTAGTTTAGAAGAAAATGATCTAAGGGAAGAGTTGCTTGATTTACTAGAGATAGATTGACATATTAAGATCAACATAAGAAATAGATTACAGAAAGTCAGTAAGAAGCAAAATGTCAGAGGTTTGATAAAACAAATGAACACAGTAATCAAGACTGCTTGCAGAAATGTATGTGATATATAAGAAGTTAATAGGATATATTACTGTGCAGCTAAATTAATAACAGATAAAGTCTTACTACAAAAAACACAGGGCAATAAGGGAAAGGAAGGGAAAAAATCAAATACCATCATGGAATTATTGAACAGAGAAAACTATAAAGCAACTAAAACAAGAAGTGTCACTGTTAAAAGAGTAGCGAAGAGGGAGCAGATCAAGAAAAATACTTAGAAAGACATGCAGTATGTGATAAAAAGGTATCGGCACAGGCAGAAAAACTTAGAAGATATGCAGATAAATATAAAGGAAAAGTACAAAATAAGCAATTTATTGATGACACAAAACATTTTTATAGAAAATTAGGAAGCAAGGCAAAAGGAATACAAATTCCACCCAAAAAAAAAAAAAAAAGAAATAGGCACATTTTGGAGAAATATCTCTGAAGACCATGTGGAACATAAGAAAGGCATTGAATGGATAGAAGAAGTAAAAGAAACAGTAAGAAGTTCAAAGGTATAGGATATGAAATGAGATGAAGTAATGGCCAGAGAGATTAAAACAAAGTTAAGAACAGCTCCTAACTGGAAAAAACACCAGCCCAGATGCAGTACCTAACTTCTCGCTAAGGGTATTGACATCTTTACACAAACATTTAGCACTGAGTAAGAACTATTTATATGTGCATCCCGAACAAACATCAATCCTCTCTGGTCAGATCTGACCACAAGCTAATCACCCTAGATATCCATATCCCACCCCACCCCCCATTAAGGAAACCACCATCAAAAACTACTCCAAAGCCAACTTCATGCTTCCTAAGACAGAAGTGGCAAACTTCACGACACCCATGCAGACGGAAACTAAAGGTACGGCTGCTGAATCTTACACAAATGCACTGTATAAGCACATACATGAGTGCATGGATCATGCCATCCCCAACAGAACCAAGACACTACCCTCCAAAAAAAGGAAACCAATCTGGTGGTCCCCTGCCATAATCAAACTCTACAACCGAAGGAAGAAGCTGTTGCAAAAATAAAATCCCAGTATTGGAGGAACTCCCTGGTAAGCCTCAGCAAGAAGCTGAGTCGCCTCATAAAATCCTCCAAAGGCAGTTATGAAAATAAAATTGTCACTGATTCCAAAGACAACCACAAAGCATTCTACAGCTATGTCAAGAATCTCAGTGGCAACACTCAGATCTGCTCTGAGCTACAACACAATGGCACTAAATATACAGAACCAACTGATATTGCCAACAACTGGCAGATAGGCTCAGTGCTAACTTTACCCCCCTCTCACCCTCCAAAGGGCCCATCTTAATACCGGAAGAATGCAAAGCCCCCTATAATCACGGATGAACAAGTAAAGACTGCAGTCTCCAAAGCCAAGAATACAGCATCCATGGGACCAGACAACATCCCAGGCTGCATACTGCACGAACTACAGAACGAACTGTCACCCCACCTAAGTACCATGTTCACTCATAGCCTCACCTCAGGCTATGTGCCTATTGAATGGTGCACAGCAACGATTATCCCACTCCACAAAGAGGGTGTCATCACAGATCCCGGAAACTACCACCCCATTAGCCTGACGAGCCTGGTCTGCAAGGCCATGGAACATATCATCTTGGAGCTAATAAACAAAAACATATGTAACCTCCAAACCCTGGACCCCACTCAGTTTGGGTTTGTAAAAGGTAGATCATGTCTACTAAACCTGACTGACTTCTTTGACGCAGTCACTAGAGCCGTAGACGAGGGCAAGGTAGTGCACACAGCCTATCTTGACCTCACCAAGACTTTCAATGCTATCCCCCACTCTGGAATTATAGATAAACTTACTAAAGTGGGCATAAATCCATATGTCACAAGATGGGTGGCCAGCTGACTCATTGACAGAACCCACACAGTAAAAGTAGCCGACTCCAAGTCCGACTTCAGACTAGTGACGAGTGGAGTACCACAGGGTTCAGTCCTGGGTCCTCTCCTGTTCGGCATCTACTTCTCTGAAGTGCAGGCCAACACTGAAGGTCTTTGGCTAACAAAGTTCACAGATGACTGCAAACTGGGAGCCATAATAGAATCACCTAATAATGCAGACATTCTACAAAAGGGCCTCACAGAGACAGATGCTTGGTGTCAAAGTCATGGCCTCCAGCACAATGCCAAGAAGTGCATTGTCATCCCCTTTGGGAAAAACTATGTACCCATGAACTACCACATAGGTGGTAGCTCACTAAATACTTGAAAGTGTGATAAGAGATCAGGGGATACAGGTGGACAGTAGTCTTTCCATTGATAACCACATCACCACAGTAGTCAGCAAATCCTTCTACGTGGCACACCTCATCACAAAAGGGTTCTCCTGTAGAAAAAAGGAGGTCATTGTTCCTCTCTACACATCCCTCATCAGACCCATTGTAGAGTACAATGCCCTGTTTGGTATGCATTTCACAAGACACCTACAACAATTGAAAAGGCTACGGAAATACCTCACTAAGAGGATTACCGGCCTCAAACAGATGCCATACACAGACTGTCTCAAAAAACTCCAACTCTACTCCGTCGCATATCTCCTACTCAGAGGTGATCTCTGCATAACATACAAACCTATGTCAAACCCAGAGCTGTTGGACATGCTACACTTAAAGAAATCCCACTCTCTCTGAACCACACACTCCAGGGACCTAAACCTTGTCACCACAATAAAAAGAGCATGCTGGAGGAGTAGATCCCTGTTCCAGAGACTTCCCATACTCTGTAACAAACTACCCATTCCTGTCAAGCAAAGCTTCTCATTGGCCCTCTTTAAGAAAAATCTTGACAACTGGATGGGAAATAGAAAATTCACCCTGGGGATCACTTCTACGGCACTGCTTGACAGGGGCACATGAAAATAATTCTCTTGGGTGGCAAAAGCCAGGGAACCTTTTTGGGTAGGCTTATATAGGCTTCAGGGCCAATAACCTAGTACCTACTTATGAACCTATGAACCTTGTTAGCAACAGGAAAAACGATACTCCTCCTTAAGGGTGAACCTACAAGCTATCCTAATAATTGCCGTTCAATAACTTGCCTTATGATGATGTAAAAACCATATACTGGAATTGATGCCAATAAAGATTATAGTCATTTAGAAGAAAACTAAATCATGGCAATAGAAAAAATGGGTAATAAAAGAAAAGTTATTTTGAACAAAGGATCATTTGTTGTTAAATAAAGCTATAATGAACTGTAAAAAGGAGAAGAATCTAACTACTACATGGATAGACTACAAAAAAGCTTTTGACAGCATCCTACATTTGTGGATAAAAGTGTACTTACAGATGTATAAGATACAGGTGGGAATTCAGTAAAGCTTACACAAAATTTTTTTTGGCCACAATGTGTACACAAGTGCGGACAATTTTAGATTCAATAAGCATCGCTTAGCAGTGTGCAAGCACGCACAAACAGGGAAAGTTCTGTGGAATGCAAATTACCTCACAAACAGTTGAATCATATGTAAATGACCCAGGTGGAGCGATCCAATAAGAAGAAAGGCATCCATGAAGACTCCATGTCAGTGTCCGTAGTGTACGCAGAATTTTTCCTTGTACTGGAGTGTACACAGACAGAAGGGGATGGAAAAGTCCACAAATATGGACATAACTCCCCAGAAAATGTTAAATCACATACATTTATGTGCAAAAGGTGCATTGTGGATGCCTGAAAAAAAGGAAGGAAATATGTAAAACAAATAATAATTTTTTTTTTAATAATTTAGTGAGCAAACATGTTTAACAGAAATAAAAAAAAATAAATAACATTTCTAATATGGTTTTCACATATACTGCAGGACCTTATGTTGAGTCCGTACAACGGTGCACATGTGGTGTCACCAAGCTCACGCTGCTATGATTTCGCTTGAAGAGGGTCAGCGAGGGGCTATGTCTAACATGAATTGGGATTCTATTCCAGAGTGAAGGGAGCCTCTGGGAAATGAATCTGTCCCTCCAGCATGTCCTATTTATTTTTATACTGAGGTTTAGGTCCCTGGAGCATGTAGCTCTAAGGGACTTGGATTTTTTGAGGTGGAGCATTGTCCATTAATTCTGGGTTTGACATGGCTTTGTACGTCAGGCATAGATCGCCTCTGAGTAGGCGGTAAGCAACTGAGTAGAGCTGGAGTTTCTTTAGTTGAGCTGCATAGGACATCTGTTTGTAGCCCATGATCCTCTTGTTGAGGTACTTTTAGGGTCTCTCCAGTTGCTGCAGGTGTCGGGTAAGGTACATCCCAAAAGGGGCATTGTATTCAATTATGGGCCTGATGAGTGACAAGTAGAGGGGCACAATGACCTCTCTTGATCTAGATGCGAACCCTTTCGTGATAAGGTGGGCTATATAGAAGGTCTTTCTAACCACTTTGGCAATGTGATTATCAAAGGAGAGATTACTATCTACATTGGTCCCCAAATCTCTAATTACTTCTTCCGTACTTAATGGATTACCACCTATGTGGTAATTTGTGGGCACCTTGTTTTTCCCAAAGGGGATGACTATGCACTTTTTAGCATTTAGCTTGAGGCCGTGGCTCTGGCACCAAGCATCTGTCTCTGTGAGACCCTTTTGGAGGATGCTTGTGTCAGCTGGAGATTTGAATATGGCCCCCAGTTTGCAGTCATCTGCGAACTTTGTCAGCCATAATCCCCCCATGTTAGCCTGAACCTCAGAGAAGTATATACCGAACAAGAGAGGTCCCAGAACTGAGCCCTGTGGGATGCCACTTGTAACTGGTTTGGATTCGGACATGGCACCTGCAATTCTGACCATGTGGGTTCTATCTCTGAGCCAGTGTGCAACCCATCTTGTGATATAGGGGTTGATATTTAAGCTGATAATCCTATTTATGATGCCCGAGTGGGGTATTGTGTCGAAGGTTTTTGCGAGGTCCAGGTAGGCTGTGTGGACTACCTTACCCTCATCTATGGCTTTGGTAACTATTTCAAAGAAATCAACTAGGTTTAAGAGGCAAGATCTGCCCTTAACAATGCCGAATTGGGTAGGGTCCAGTGTCTGGAGGCTCCCAATGTCTTTGTTTATGAGTTCCATGATAAAACACTCCATAGCTTTACAGATCCGACTAGTCAGGCTTATGGGGCGATAGTTTCTGGGGTCCGTTGTGGCACCACCTTTGTGGAGTGGGACCACTGTAGCTGTACGCCATTCTTTGGGTACATATCCTGTAGTAAGGCTAAGTTTGAACAGTGACTTAATGTGAGGGTTCAGTTCTTCTTGGAGCTCATGTAAGACACAGCCTGGGACACCGTCCGGTCCCATAGATGCTGTGTTTTTTGCTTTGGAGAGGGCAGCTTTCACCTGTGCATCTGTGATGTCAGGGAGGTTACATTCACTTGGGATAGGCATTTGCTCCTTTGGGGGGGAAGGGGGGGAGAAGTTTGTGCTGAATCTCTCTAACAGGATGTTGGCTATGTCTGTAGGTTCAGTATATTTTGTACCGTTATGCAACAATTCAGAGCATATCTGGGAGTTTCCGCCCATGTTCCTGACATAACTAAAGAAGGCCTTGTGATTATCTTTAGTGTCTAGGGCAATTTTTCTTTCGAAACTGCCTTTGATGATTTTATGAGGGATCGAAGTTTCTTGCTAATACTGATCAGAGATGCCTTCCCTTTTTGGGATTTTGCTGTGTCATGTAGCAGCTTCCTCCTTCTGTTGTATAGCTTATTTATGGCCGGGGTCCACCAGACCAGTCTCCTGTTTTTGGAGAAGTGAGTCTTGGTTTTATTTGGGATAGCACGATCCATGCGTTCCTGCAGGTGCTCATAGAATGCATTTGTAAAGGATTCTACAGATTGGGCTGTATTATCCTCTGGCCCAGGGGCTTTGAAGGATTCCACCTCAGTCTTGAGAAGTGCAAAGCTGGCTTTTGAGAAATTCTTTACAGTGATTTCCTTGGCTGGGGGTGGGGACGGGATTTGGATGTCCAGGGAAATTTGTTTATGGTCTGATCTTACCAATGAGGGGTTTACCTCTGGTGTGGAACATAGAGTCCCCATGTTGGTGATGACCAGGTCCAATATGTTGTTCCCTCTTGTGGGAGTGGTGACCAGTTGTTCCATTGCGTTAGAGTTTATAAATTCAAGGAACTGTTGGGCGAGGGTGTTTGGGCTTGAGTAGTTTTCCCAGTCAATGTTTGGGTAGTTGAAGTCACCCAATAATATAGTGTTTGGAGAGACCTTCATATTCTCCAGTGTTCTCAGGAATGCCAAGTGGGGTTCCTGTAATAGGGAGGGTGTTCTGTAGCAGGCTACAAACTGAAAGGCAATTTTTCCCACTGTTAGTTGCACATGGATGGTTTCCGATGCTTCGTGCAGTGCCACTAACCTGGAGGTGTAGGTATCTTTGATGAATATAGATACTCCCCCTCCTTTTGTGCTTCGGTCTGACTTTTGGGGCCAAAACGCATGGCATGAGTTATAACCTGGTAGTGCTGGGTGCTCTCAGGAGCCTTGAACCAGGTTTCTGTTACTGCACAGACATCGATTTTCTCCATACTGAGGAGAGCCTTGAGTGCGTGCATCTTGAGGTTTAGACTTCTGGCATTGAGTAGCATTACCTTTAGTTTTTTTATCCCTGGGTTGTCTATGGAGGTGGGTTTGTCCTTTGAGTCTTGCCTAAAAAAGTCACTATGGGGGTGGCAAGAGCCTTGGCCAGTATACAAAAGCCTAAGGGTGACAGGTGCAAGATGTCCCTAGCGAAGCAACAGTGCAATAAATGACCCCACACTTGAGTGCTAGGCCAAAATCAGGTAAAATGCAGTTTTTAGAGAAAAAAAACAATTTTAAATTAAGTGCAACAAAGGAAATGCAGTAAACAGGCTCTAGATGTGTTCCAAGTATTGTTACTGTTACAGATATAAACTTTAGCAAGCCGGAAAATGCCAAAAAGTAGGCGGCAAAGCAGTAAAACTTAACAAAAAATCAGAAGAATATACTTAAAATCACAAAAGTGACTCCTTTCTTCTCTCAGCGTTTTCTCCCCTTGGTAATTGCTTCAGCAACAACTAGCAAGCCTAAAAATATGCCAAAATCATGAGGCAGTCGGGTTTTAAGAGAGACAGATCAAGGAGTTCAGAACTGACCCAAAATGGCCAATAAAACTACAGCTTCTAGGTAGTAACCACTCCTCCAGGGACAGGCAGGCTGTTCTGTGTTAACCACTCCCACTGGTGAACACAGAGACTTCCCTTTATCCCAAGCAAGCACTGGCCTTCTAGAAACTTCCAAACAATTCAGAACAGCAAATCTGTAACTGAACATTTGACTGCAACCTCAGTATTTTTTGTTCTGTTTTTAACCAGAATTGTTAAAATGTTAATCACTGTAATCTTTTTGTAATCTGTGTGTGGAGCTTTTCTCCCCAGGACTCCATTGAAAACGGGTTCTTTTGGCCCAATTGACTATCCTGGTTAAACAACTGCAAATAAAATAAAAAATAAATAAAAATAAATGTAGCAGACTATCCTGAAGTACCGGGTGCCATAGATTCCACTCATGTACACATCAAGGCACCACCTGGTGAGCAGGGTACAGTCTACGTTAACCACAAGGGGTACCATTCCATCAGCTGCCAGCTCATGTGTAATGCCCAGGGGATTATCCTGAATGTGTGTGCTGACATCCCTGGTGGTTATCATGACTCCCATATCACAGCTGCAGCAGGATCAGCAAAGGGAAATGGATACACAGCCCCCCACCAGTGCCTAGGTCACCACAGCCACGGTCACAGGAGGACTCAGAGGAGGTACCCCCTGCTGATGTCTCTATAGGCAGACGTAGGCATGCTCAGTATGCCCTGGCTTTGGCTAAGAGACAATGCATAGCACATTCACTGACAACCTAGGGACTAACACCTTATTCCAGTTCGCATACATACATTAAAACAGATGCCAGGCAACTCACACATCCTGTACCTATCCATGTAATGGCTATGTACTGGTTGCATCAGAGTCAGCCCTGAACTACAGTTGTGTTAACTGCTGCATTTGCAGGGTAAGTCCGTAACATACACAGTAGTCTACTGGATTATTATATGTCAGTGTATGCATGGACCAGGTACATTATGCAAATAACTACAGTGGGCTAGTTGCATAGAAATGAAATCCACGTGGAAATACAAATACCCATTCCACTAACAAGTTTCCATTTCTAGTCAGTAGGCCTCATGCAGCGAATATTCCTGCAGTCTTACTGCAACAGATTAATGGTATAGCATTGAAGGGAGATGTTAGACAGTGGGGTTAAATGATAGTCACAGTATCGTGTATCCCAGCAGAACATGTGGTGTTGTTCCCCCACCTCCAGCACAGCAGTGTTCCCTTGTAACTGCTGTAACAGTAACTCGTTAATGGTATATGACCATTTCAGTCAGTCTCAGGACAGTACTATAAAAACTGACCATACACTGTATGCCTTAGGTTTTGTACATATTTATGCAGGTGATTGTGTGATGAATGACCTGTCTATCAAGCAGCATCTGTGGCTTAAAAGACTAAGGCAATCACCTTGTGTGAAAGTGTTTATGGTTCTAATCTAGAAGTATCCACTTTTTGTGGATGTGAGGTATCAATAATTTGTGATCTACCAACTGTCTGTCTGTTTGTGCCATACTATTTTAACCACTGTCACATATTAATTACATAAGACAACTTTAGAAAATTGTAGCCAATGTGAGTTAAGTGCAGCAGTACAGAAACAGGGACAGATGTCATATTGTGTAATTCACAAAATCCCAGACTGGAGTACAGCAAGGTGTGGGCTGGAGTCAGTTTACAACTAACCAAAACTCCTACTGTGCATGCTCATGCACGTAGTTAAGCCAAGTGCAAATCTGTTGCTCCTCACACAATGCCTTGTGTAATATATTATGTCTATAGATACATACATCTATATTTATATATATCTTCCTGTCTCTCACTATCTCTACCTATCTATATATATATAATATATACACACACACACACACACACACACACACACACACACACACACACACATATCCATACATATATATATATATATATATATATATATATATATATATATATGGGTTTCCTTGTGTTTGTCGAAAACACAGTTTGTCGAGAAACAGGAGGTCGAACCCACTTAAGTGAAAGTGCACTACATCGGAAGTGCACGTTTGCGAAAGAAGATTCGCTGAAGCACTTTCCAGTGGGGAAAAGGAAGTATATTCTTTTCCCCACTGTAGTGCAATCTTGGAGTTAGTATATTTAAGTAGGTGGTTGCAGGGGGTCTTGCCCCCCCTGCAAAACAGTGTTTACAGTATTTTTTTTTTCGATTCGGTGAATCGGCTTTCGCAAAAGTGCACTTTCTATGTGCTGCACTTTCGTGGAAGTGGGGTTTTACTTTTCTTTTTTGAGATTGTGAAATTTCAATAAAGAAAAGTAGACCTATATATATATCTATATATATATATATATATATATAGAGAGAGAGAGAGAGAGAGTAAAAACAACTTCAATGGAAAACTGGCATGGAGAAAAAAATGAGGGGAGAACTGCTTCTTTTAAGCATCCGTTTCTTGCCTCATTTGTTTCTCCATGCCAGTTTGTCATTGAAGTTGTTTTTACTATTTTTATTTTTTTCATTTCTTTTTTTTGGTGTTTGTAACATATATGTGTATGTCTGTATTGCCCAACATACCCAGATTGTGGTGATTAAAGCTGCACTATGACACATATAATGTTGGTCAAAGGTCCAAAAGTAAGGGCTCAACAGTAGATAATGCACTTACTTACAGCCCCCTGTGCCTGCTTCATGTCACCACACATACACCAACAAGTGACCAACTTGTGTAATGTATAATGTTTTGTACTCACACATTGACAGGGCAATTTGATTTTGGCCATAGCCTTGCCCATCCAGATGCAAACAGACACATACAGCCAAAGCGTTTACTGTTGCCCCATAGCTAGGATAAAAAACAGTTGTCTGACTGCTAGGCTACTAGATGCAGATGACAGTAAGAAGCAATGTCACTCTGCAGGCCACACACACTGCTCATCACAGGCCTTGTGTATGTCCTCTACAAGTAGTTCACCTTCAGTTATTGATAAAGCAGACTTAAGCCATGGCGCATGCATTAAGTACTGTGATCCAAAGTTTCTAAGACTAAATAGGTAGGGGTTCTAATCTCACTCCAGCCTACTTGGTGTGTTTCTGTGTGTATGTGCATCCCCCAACAAAACAAGTGTGAATCCCCCACTGACTTCCAAACTGCCATTGGTATGCACTTTTTGGCCATTGCAGTTGACAAAACCCTCCAAACTCCTTGTCTTACACAAGGCCTGCTAATGTCATCAAACATAAGACTACCAGCCATGTTACTGTCAAACTTAAGCTATGATGTGTGCATTAAGTACTGTGATTTGTGATGTGTAAAACTAGATAGATAGGGGTTCTAGTCTCACTCCAGGTCACTTGCTGTGTGCATGCAAGTGCATTTCCCTAGTCTCACTCCAGCCCACTTGCTGTGTGTGTACAAATGCATTTCCCAACAAACAAAAGACATATGATTATCATACTGACAGAGAAAGAGGCAGAACACTATTTTGGGTATAGCAAGTGACACAGGCCTCAAAATATCTGTCCTCCACAAGGCCTGCTTATTTCATATAGCATAACAGTATCTAAAGATATGTTAATGTCACACTTGAGCTGTGGCATTTGTGTTACATACTGTGAACTGTTGTGTGTAAGACTAGATAGGTATATATTATAGACAACTTGGAGTCTGTGTGTGTGTGTGTGTGTGTGTGTGTGTGTGTGTGTGTGTGTGTGTGTGTGTGTGTGTGTGTGTGTGTGTGCTGTGCAGTGTCCTGTAAACATTACATTGGTAGCAATAACATTCTCACTGTAACCAAGTTGGTGTATGGATATCAAGCATTTTACATCAGCCTAATGGATCATAGTACTTTACTAGGCTAATGACCCCAGGGCCTTTATAATCCTAGCCAAGTTCGTACCCTTATTTACATGATCAGCACCTATTGCCCCCTGTCCAAGGGGGACATGGGCAGAACTCCTATGCTGAACTTATGGTCACCCATCCAATCGTACAGATTTCACCTGAAGAGGGCCAATGAGGTGCGCTATTTGACAGCAAGTGGGAGTCCATTGCAAAGGTTTGTTAAACTCTGGTAGACATATTGCTCCCTCCAGCATGTTTTCTTGATGTCACATAACATGTTAAGGTCTTTACAGTGAGTAATCTGTGTACCATTTGACTTATGGACATGCAGCATTAACAATAAAGCAGGGTCACAGATTGCCTCATATGCAAGGCAGAGATCACCTCTGAGCAGTCTGTATGACATAGACTAAAGTTACAATGATTTCAGATGATCCCCATAGGACAGATGCTGAAGACTTGAAATTCCCTTGTAAGGAACCTTTGTAGTCTCTGCAATCACCACTGGTGCTTGGAAAAGTACATAACAAAATGGCCATTGTACTCACATATTGGCCTAATGAGGGAAGAGTACATGGAGGTTATAACTACTTCATATTTGGGTGACAGTGCCCTCAGTTATGACATGAAGAAGATATAATGCCCTTCTTACCACTGTGGAGACATGGTGTTCTAAAGTAAGGTAGGTGTAAACCTGTATGCCCAAGTCTATGTGCCCAGGTCACTCACCCTGAGTATGTACTTAAGGTGTTGCTATTTATGTGCTACATAGCAGGGACATTCCTGGTACCAAAATGAATCTTACTACATATATTTGCATGGAGTTTAACACCACAATTGTGTCAACAATCATTTGATCATGTATGACCCTCTTGTAGGATATTGACATAATTTGGAGTCTATGCCCACTCCCAATATGCAGCAAACCGTGTCAGCCACAGACACTCACTTTGTGCTTGTACATTAGATGCATGCATTCCAAACCTTAGAGGATCCATCACTGAACCTTGTGGAACACCACTAGTTACAGCTCTGCTACTGGAGATAGATAGCCCTATTCTGACTATATGAGTGCTATCAATGAGTCATTTAGTAACCCCTCTAATGATATTACTGTTGATGGCTAGCTGAGTGGGTTTGTCAATGATGCCTGAGTGGGGGATAGTGTTGAAGTACTTGGCTAAGTCTAGATGGTTGTATGCACAGATGTCCCCTCATCCAGGTCATTGGTGACTGCCTCATAGATGTCCACCAGGATTAACAGGCATGATCTCCCTATCACAGTTCCAAACAGTGTAGGGTCAAGTGTTTTTAGATTACCTATATCTTTGTTGATATGGTCCATGATGAGTTGCCCTATGGCCTTACAGATATGACTAGTCAGGCTAATAAGCCTATAAGTTCCCGTGGTCAGTGGATGCACCACCTCGGTGCAAGGGGATAACAGTGACTGATTTCCAATCAGGTGGGATGCAGCCAGTAGTTACACTATGATTGCAAAGAGTTTCCAATTGTGTGCTGCCACAACAAGCTGTAGTTTAATCCACAAAGCACAAAAGCAATTCACATCCATGTTGGATACCTTGTAGGATGCAGCCTGGGATGTTAGCAGGTGCAATAGATGCTATGTTTGTCACCTTAGAGGGGCCATTTAGTACTTGCTCTTTAGAGTTACAAGATATGGAACGGGTTGCAAGGATGTCATGATGTACGTGTGGTGGGGACAGGGGAGTGTAGTTGTCACATAACCTGTCAGCCAAAAAGCTATGTCTACAGGCTTACTATATGTGGTATCATTATGTGTGAGTTTGGCAATAATGTGGGCCTTTCCTTTTATATTACACATGTAACTACACAGTACCTTGTCGTTGTCCTTTGTGGTTGTGGAGGAGGCTAATTTTGCCCCATACTTTTTTTTTGCAGGACTTCACAACACTTATTTGCTTGTTTAAGCTCAGGAAGGAGTGCCACCATTTTAGGGAGATTCCCTCCCTCCTAATGTGGGACACCAATGTCTACCTCTTATTGTAAAGCCTGATAATGGCAGTTGTCCACCAGGCAGGTTTGATGTGCCATGAGGAGCTTGTTTTGCCCCTGTCAGGTACAGGTGAGTCAATGCAATTGTAAAGTTGCTTGTATAAAGCATTGATGTAGAGCTCAACATAGTTGCCTGTTCCATCTGAAGGGGGTGGTGCAGTCAAGTTATTTATACCATCCCATAGTATGTTATAACCTGCTTTGTTGAACTTTATTATTTTATATGCTGCAGGGGGGGTGTCAAGTGTGATATTTACTTGCAATGAGACCAATTTGTGGTTAGATCTCACCAGGGAGGACCGCATAGTGAAGGATTTACAGTGGTCACCTATATTGGTAAGCACCCGATCCAGTACGTTTTCTCCCCTTGTGTGAATGTCAACCCTCTCGTACAGGACATTGTAGTTAAGGAAGTTGACTAACCTCTGCAATTGAGTTTGAGCACGAGTAATCTACCCAGTTGGTCGGTAGATAAAGCCAACCAAAACCATTTTGTTTTGATGTATCTTGATAGACTCAAATAGATCCATTTAAGCACAGTGGGTGTCCTGATTCATGGAGCTGCTCCTGTAGCTGGCAATGGCTTAATTAGGTGCCCTACAAGCAGCCAATAGCACCTGCATTTTCTCCCGGGAGTCATACCTTCTAACCAATTTGGATGTGTATCTATCCTTAATGAATATGGCTACACCACCTCCATTACTTTGCATGCTTAAAGTTTGAGGTGTGAACATGTGGAAGGAGGTTTAGGCTGGTATGGCTGTGGTGCTCTCTGCAGCCTTGAATCAGGTGTCTGTGACTACACAAATAGTGGGGACAGCTTCCATTGAGTGGAGTTCAGAGGTGACATTCCTGGCGTTTAGCAGCATAACTGTGATGGTTGTAGATGGTATTTTCTCATTGGAAAGTTTTTCTTTGTGACACCACCTAAAAGGTGTTCTATGGGGGGTGGCAACATCCTTGGCCAGCTGCCAAAATCCCAAGGGTGATAGATGAAGACCATCTCTGGCAAAGCATTGAAGTCTGTTGAGCAGGTAATCCCTGGCTGACAGGTAGTGGATCCCCTTACACTGACACCACACACTACAGCAGTTATTAATGTTAATTATTTTCTGTTTGTATGGCGCCATCATCCTAGGTGATAGTAAAATGCAGCTCAAGGCCAAGGGCATACCTGCCTGAGACACATAGTCTATTAGCCCAGTCATGCCTCTGCATACAGTCCAGAGAGGTATGTCTCAAGTTGTACACACCAACAGGAGCTATGATGTAGTCGTAAAAGTACCTGATGTTCATAGGTTCATAGGTTGGTATTAGGCTATCGGCCCTAGGGCCTATACAAGCCTAGCCATAGCAATTCCCTGGCTATTTCTTCCCACACTATTTACTTCCCTAGACCCCTGTCTAGCAGGGCGACTGACATGATCCCCAGGGTGAATTTCCTTTCTCCCATCCAATCATCCAGGTTCCTATTGAAGAGGGCCAAAGAGGCACTCTGCTTGACATGTATGGGCAGTCTATTCCAGAGTCTGGGGAGTCTCTGGGTCAGGAACCTATCCCTCCAGCATGTTTTGTTTATTGTGATGACAAGGTTTGTCTGACAATGTTGACAGACTTGAGTTTATGTGTGATATAGTGTATCCTGGCACCTCACAGAAAGCTGACTCTGTCCTTTCCCTTATGTAGCCTGGTGAGAGGCACAGCAATGTGTCTCATGTAATCACCTATGATGAGTAATATGTTTGATTTTATGTTTTGCCTTAGATGTTTCACTGGTGAAACAGTGATGCATGAGCTATTATGTGTACTGTGTTCTGCAGAGGTATGATTATGTGTAACGAGCTTGCATTTGGGTTTCTGAGGTGTCTGGTGTTTACATATGTGTCTGGCAAAGACATCCACACATGTAGGTATGTGTAATGTGGGTTTGGGTGGGGTAGGATGTTCTTCTTCCAGGCATTTACTTCTCTGCAGTCAAAGACACTGTCATTGGCCTCTGACTGACTAAATTTGCAGAAGATTGGAAATTAGGAGCTGTCATTGAATCCCGCACTAACTCAACAGTTATCCAGGATGGACTGACAGACATTCAGTTGTTGTCAGAGGTATGGACTAACAGTAAATGCCATGGAATGCACAATACTATCCCTTGGGAAGTCATCCACCCCTGATGACTAACATATTGACTGCACACCTCCAACAGTTGACCCAGTAGTCAGGGGTAAGTCCCTGACACATAGATTGTGATCTGGCCTCTGACTGTTACAGGTTGGTAATATTTGGAAATGC
This sequence comes from Protopterus annectens, assembly GCF_019279795.1. Lineage (NCBI taxonomy): Eukaryota > Metazoa > Chordata > Ceratodontiformes > Protopteridae > Protopterus > Protopterus annectens. Next base: position 117,657,020 of record NC_056727.1, on the reverse strand, counting down.
ATTCTATGTTATGCAACCTGTAAACAAAGGTATGGCATGTAAATCCAAGACAGTCATTGTTCCACTGTATTTGGCAGTCATCACACCTATCATTGAGTGCAATGCCATCATTGGTATGTAACTAACCAGGCATGTCTGACAAATATCACATCCATAGAGATTCCACAGTAAACCAATGCATAGTGTACATAACATGTCCTATGCAGATCACATCAAGCCCAAAACTGTGCATTCTGTCTCCAACATGCTTTGGAGGGCAGGTGTATGCCTGCCATGCAAGGAGGTGTCAGACCCCATTGTGTACCTCCTGCATATCCAAGAAAGGACTAGTATGAGAATTACCTCTCCTACACACCTACACCTTGACTGTGGTGTACACAGGACATGCTGGACAGACAGGTATGTAGCCCAGACACTACACCCAGTATGTAATAAGCTCCCCATGCATGTGAAGCACAGTTCTGCCCTAACACAAATCATGTGCAAGTTACATGACAATTATAACTGCTTTAGAACAAATGTCTCTAATGGGCACAGGGAAATTGTGGATGGTTCACCTCCCCCCCCCAGCTTATCCATGTAGCAGCTCCCAAAACCCAGCTTACAATTATCAATGGCATCAGATCTTGTCAGAGTTTAAGGATGCATGGCTAGAATGAAACATGCCCTTGTTTTTGTTGGCCTATTATACACATATGAATCCATGGAGCCATGCAGCTATACTGTTTTACCTTTCTGATGACATTTTTCTTCTTTGCTGTCATTCCATCCTGTGCTCTGCAATTGATGGGTTTATTGCAGATGTGAACCCACAGGTGTGTCCTATACAATCCTGAAAGGGAAACATAAGCAGTGTCATGAGACACCTGTCATTGTGTGACTACACAGTTATTACAACAGCATCCAATGTAATGTACACAACACAATGTGGGTTACACATTACAAATGGCAGTGTTCAGACTGTGTGACTGACCAGTACAAGTAGCATGTCAAAGGCAACAATGGATGAAACAAATACATATTAATTTAGATACTCAGCCTGTGCATCAAGCACATAGCTTCATTTCCCTGCATCAATGACAAGGATGACAGAGATGTGGCACAGGTCTCATCACTTGTACAGGGTGTTGTATGTTGGTGCAGGAGGCCTAGGCTTACCCAACAGGTTGGTAAGCATGTGTGTGAGTAAGGAAGGGAAGCAGGCAAGATGGACCATGAAAATGTGGCATGTGTGTCTGTAGGTGACCTGAGTGTGACAGTGATGTGTGAGTGTCTGCATGAACAAAGCCACGCTCAGTGCAAGCCCTACGTGAATGTATGTTGGACAGCTTTGAGCCCTGCATGGCAGAGCTGACAGTTCATCATCTACACCCTCGAACATGTGAACTGGCTCTGCCAGGAGTTGCACTAGCACCTCCACTACCAAGGTCAGATGCTGGGCAACTACCTGAGGGTGACTGCTGTCTGCTAGGACTGTGTCCTCCACAGGACCACCCAGGATCACAAGCCAATGACCTGCCACCTCTTGGTGTGGACAGCACACACTCCTCTGAATCTCTGAATGTACTGCCAGTATGAGAGTGATTGTGGACGGCCACATGGACTCTCAGCAGATGTAGTTGCTGACCTACATCCATGAGTCCGACGCTCAATTCCAGCCAGACATTCCATCACAGACAATGTGCATGCCAAGGCAAATAGTATGTGATCTCTCTCAGACCAATGTCTTTCCACTGCATCGGTCAATCGATCCAGGGTATCTGCAATGTGGTGTCAGACTGTGCTGCATCCATGAGCCTTAGCAGTCATCTGGAGTTCCTTTTGGAATGTACCTGTGCCTCCATGATGGCCCTAAACATATGCCAAGTGACACGTGATGAGACACCTGCAGCAGGTGATGGAGGGACAGCAGGCCTCCTGTGAGCAGCCCTATCAATCTGCCTGTGTGGAGCCTTGCCAACTGTTTGGCTGTGGCCAGTGTTGACACTCACTGCAGCTACAGTACCCACATTTTCCTGTTCAATGTCCTCACCCTCTGACTGTCCAATATCTGTGGCCTCAGGAGACTCAGTTTACATAGGCATACTGACTGTGTATGGTGATAATGAGGACCGACGAGGGATGTAAACCTCTGTGACAGATTCAGCCCCTGCAACCCCCAGCTTGGCCATCATCATCATTAGAGTCTGAAGACGCATTGACTTCAGGTTGTGAAGGGGACAAAGATCTATGAACCAACCTCCCAGGTCACCTGTGATATAAAGGGGAAAGCATCACATTAATATGTGCACTACTATCATCTGCAGCCTTATATTTCAATGTATGTTAAGCTGTATACACTGCTGTCACTATTACAGACTTGTACAACCCACAGTCTGAGATAGTAGGACATGAGGTCATTCATTTCTAACCCAAACTGATAAGTTTTCTTTAAACTGGATTTTCATGAGCAATACATACATTATGTATACTGCTGACATTCTGCAGAACTCTGCACAGTTTACAGGTATGGCCATCTGAAAAGTCTTGTCAATACTGTGAAATCAATCACTATGGTCACACCTACAAGGCCTAGGTATGATGCAGACAGTACATCAATCCAGCCTGCAGGCCTTGGGTGACACTTTAGCTAATACCGTGAAGTAAATCTACATTTGTGACAAAAAAGTTTTGTGCTTACCAGCAGCAGGGGCATGGCCTCTTCCTATTCCTGACAGTCCTGAAAAACATTTGAGGGATAGGTAATGTAAACAGCACCACTTGTTACAGTATAACAGTGGTACTACATCCAAATGTCCTCCATTTACTGTAGCCACTATGTTAACAGGTATGTGGGTCACAATCTCTGCATGAGCTTAAAACTGCAGGTAACCTAGTGCCCCCCCCACCCCATAAAACACCTGATATCCATGTAAAACTATCTACACCCTAGCACGCTAATAGCTACAGTATTCCAATGCTGATTCAACTAAACATACGTGGATGCTCCCCTTGGCTGCAAATGGTGGCACCCACATCCACGACACATAGTGTGATGGAAGGCTGGAAGCTGTCCTGTGTTGCAAGGTTCATCAGGAATTCCTCAGTGTCTGACGGAGGTTGTTCCACTGCAGGCCTATCACCAGTGACCTGACAATCCCTGGCCACTTCTGCGGCCTGTCTGTATGCCAAGTGGATCATGTCTGTGGCACAGTGTTGCACCTGTTCATATGTGTGATTCTGAGGGCCCACAGTGTTTATAGTATGGACCAGTTCATCCCACAAGGCTTGTGGCTCTTGCCTATTTGCCCTCCCTCTGGACAGCAGGATTAGTTAGTGTTGTCTTAATGCTTCAATAATGAGGTTGTTTTCCACCTCAGTGAAAGGTGGGCAATGTCTGGTGTGCATGTTATCACAAGAAATACAAAATAATGAGAAGACGTCAGGACCGCATACTTGGGTGTACAGTATGTACAGATACAGCAATTAAGGAAGGCTATCAGTATTTCCCACTTGATACATATCTCATATGCAACAATATGCCAATCATACAAAGGGTGTGGAAGCAACTAGGATAATGCCATAGTGACCTACACCTGCTTGTGCCATGATAGATACTCATATATGATATGATCAGACACCCAACATAGGAGTCTATTTGTAGTGTGACCCATAGCAGGAAAGTCCCCCCAACATATGTCTATAGTTCAGTGACGAAACATAGCTGTGTAGTATTACAACTGCCAACAAATGTAGTATCCAGGAGACCTGTGTCCCTAGTTAACATACATCATTATACCCTTGCTGTAATCTACGTCCTCTGTAGGAGTTACACAGCTGCAGATCAATAGCATGTCACCTGTACAGTTCTAAGAAAGGCTTACTGATGTAATCCCCATTCCTCCTAATTACATTAAAACATCTGCATCATGTTGAAAATAAAATTATTAAATACCTGATGGAGTCCAATACTCCTCGTTTGAAAGACGGATATATACATGATGTGACAATGAGTTCACCATAGAAAGTGACTCTCATACACAATGGCTCCCCTAGCTTGGAGTTTGCTTTTTTAAGATGGTTCTCATTAGGAAGTGATTGCCTCTGAACCAATCTGTGATTAAGTAATGCTAATTGAAGCATACACAGCTGATTTACAGTGTAATCAGGCAATCCCATGCAACTACTGAAAGAGATATAAGGCTTCACTGTAGAATGTATCCCCTTTCTCATATGATGGGGTGGAAATATTGGTAGAGATACTATGTCAGCACAGAGAGGAAGTATGTAGTAGATGCTTATTGCAGACACACGTGTGTGCTACAGGCAGCAGCTGCTGTGGCTGCAGGCAATAAGCATAGTGAGAGAGGCTGCAGAATGTGGAGAACAACACTTATGAGTAATGGTGTGATCAGCAGCAGCCTTGCTGTACAGCCAGAGCCTGACTGAGGGAACCCATCCCACAGGAAATTGAGGCATGTGCTTAAGGTAATTATGTTAGCCATAGGTATCATTAACAGGGTATATGGCAACATGTCTGTTGTGTCCTTGAACAAGGTAGGGGGTATATTTACCATTATGTCAGCCATTTGGACAACTGCTAACCCATGTGCTTATATTATGGTAGTCCTCTGGAACTTGTGTTCTGGCAACCCTTGTTGCTGGCATGACCTCCATATGTGTATGTTACTTTTGCAGCTGTGCTTATCTGTAATATCAGGAACAAATGATTGTGTGCTGCAGTGTGATATTACTGGGCCACTTTTAAATTACATAACTTAAAACCCTCTGTAGATGCATAGTAATGCATGACCTGACACTCTATACACTTTCTATTGTTGTAATAAGAATATATTAACTGTGTTCCTATCTGCAGGCCTTTGACTTCCATCATTGCAAAGCGGACAGTCCATCTGAAATGTTTTGGGTGGATAAATAGGTGATGAGACAGTCATTCATATCAGAATTCACAATGGTGATGTACACATACATGTATTTTAAATGCTAGACACCACTGGGCTTGAACCTATGACTATGTGGACCAAAAATTAATGTTTTGAAAGAATTTAACAGACTGAGCTACTGAGTCACTGTTGCAGCAGGTGTATTTTTCCATATACAATTACACACTTACATGCCATTGCATAACTCATTTACATCCATTATTCTGCGCATGGCTTTATAGGGATGTATTTCTCCACTAAAGTCCCTGTTAAACACCTGTTTTCCACTAATGTTTTAGCAGGTGTATTTTTAAATGTTACAGATATAATTGCATAGTTACCTACTGTTAGAGACCTCACTTACATCCATTATTATGTGTCTGGATTTATAGTGATATATTCCTATACCAGAGTTCAAGTAACATTCCTATTTTTCTATTACTCTTTTATCAAATTTGCACAATGCTGTGTGATGTGCAGCATTGCTTAAACACACTTAATGATGGGAAGATGGCAGTTGTTATGTTTTGCTTTAAACACCTGTGTTAATTAACAGCTGTGTGGCTTGGCATGTGACTTGGCAGGCTGATGCACTAGTCTGAAGGTGTGATGGTCCTGGGTTCGAAATAGGGTACAGGTGTACTTTTTGAACATGATTAATATTTTCTCACACACATATATCAATATAGCACAATTTAGCAGAGCTTAATGATGCTGCGTGGCACGCAGCATCATGTAAAAAATCTTTAAAGAAATGAAAAATGGGGAGATATGACAGTGGTGAAAAGGGGTGCAAGCAGGGGGAGAAACATAGTGAAAAGCAGGTAGGTATGTGCAGGAAGGGTGCAGGAAAAAACATAGCTATCCATTTCTTGTACAGCAACAAGTGTGCATTTTAACATATTTTTTATCTGAATTTGAACTGTCAGCCCCCTGAGAGAGGGGTGAGGACAACACAAGTGCATTGTCAAGCCAATTGGACCAAATTAAGTGTGTCCAGTGGACACATGTGAAATGGCGAGCTATGTATGGGATGACAGGTGCCCATTTTTTTTTTTTAAGGTGAGAGTGGAATGTTGGGGAAGGGACATAGATACATGTGGGGGAGTTAAGTTGGGAAGGTTATCAAGCTTTTGCAGACAGACAAGACAACAGACAGGATTGAATATATCCAGTTTCTATTTTTAGATGTCTGGCAGATGTCTGCTATATATATATATATATATATATATATATATATATATATATATATATATATATATATATATACGTTCACTACGTAATACCGAAATTCCACAATCCTGAGATTTTGAATGCCGATGACCAGAATCTCGAGATTGCGGAATCTCAAAAATAGTGAATGGGGATTGCCGTACAATGCGGAATTGGAAGTTTGCCATTTACTCCACTCTAGTGCGATCTCAGAGTTGGTATATTTAAGTTGCATGGGGTGTGCAGGCTGCAGGGGGCCTTGCCCCCCTGCATAAACATTAGAATAGTTTCTTTTATGTTTTACTTATTTTTTTTTTTTTTTAGTTCGAGATTCCACACTCTTGAGATACTGGTCCTCTGTTTTCAGAGTCTTGGGATTGTGGAGTTTCGGTATTACGTAGTGAACCCATATATATATATATATATATATATATATATATATATATATATATATATATATATATAGGCAGCTCAGCATCACTAAGCAACACACCATGCCGTGCAAACAAGCACATGAAAAAAAATTTATTATAATTGAATACATCTGTTTTATATTTTTAGATGTGTAGCAAATGTATACTGTATATGTGAGAAAGCTAAGCATGGCTGCGCAATCTGCCACACCACACAAACAAGCACATAAATGTAAAAAAATTAAATTACAATTTCATGTAGCAAAAGTATGGGACAGCCTCTATCATGTTGCTTACATGGATTCATTATCCATGTTACTGTGCAGCACACCATAAATAATGTCTATGGCACACTGCTGAGGGACAACCATAGTAATGTACACAGGTACATTCCATGTAGGCTCTTCATGGAGCCTACATGGATTTTATTGAATCCTGGGGACAGCCTACATTGATCAATTACATGACAGTGAGCATGAAACACCAACCACTCTTCAGTAAACCATGATAAAGGACAAACTATTATCCCAGGGATAAAAATTCAAAGGGGAATATTTCAGGGTGACTCTTTGTCACCGTTGCCCTTTTCTCTTGCCCTTAACCCATTAAGTAGTCTACTTTAATAGGATAGGTCATAGTTACAATTTGGCTTCCAGAAAACATCAAAGTGTAAAGTCTTATCTTCTTTTGTGGATGATTTAAAACTGTATAGTTCATCAGATGAGGTACTGAAAGCACAACTGCAAATGCTCAAAACTTTCTCAGATGATACAAAAATGTCATTTGGTCTTTCTAAATGTGCAAAAGCAACCTTTAAAGCAGGAAAGCTGCAGCACCAAGAAAATATCAGTTTGGGACAGGAGTGTGAGTTAAAGGAACTTGAGCAGGGGAGAGTGCATAAATAAAGCTGCAGCACCAAGAAAATATCAGTTTGGGACAGGAGTGTGATATAAAGGAACCTGAGCAGGGGAGAGTGCATAAATAAAGCTGCAGCACCAAGAAAATATCAGTTTGGGACAGGAGTGTGATTTAAAGGAACTTGAGCAGAGGATAGTGCATAAATAAAGCTGCAGCACCAAGAAAATATCAGTTTGGGACAGGAGTGTGATTTAAAGGAACTTGAGCAGGGGATAGTGCATAAATAAAGCTGCAGCACCAAGAAAATATTAGTTTGGAACAGGAGTGTTATATAAAGGAATTTGAGCAGGGGAGGGTGTATAAATATTTGGGAAATGATGAAAGATTGGCAATAAAACATGAATAAATGCGAACAAAACTTAGTATGGAATACTTTAGAAGACTAAAATTAATACTGAAAGCAGTCCTGATGTCTAGGAACAAAGTCCAAGCTATAAACCTATTTGTTCTTCCTGTTCTAACTTACAGTTTTGGGGTGATTGACAAGCCCCAAAAGGTATTGGATCAGTTGGACAGGAAAACAAGAACAATGTTTCATTCTTAAGAAATGATTTATAAAAATCAGTGTAACCCAAGATTATATATTCCTCATTCTGAAGAACATATGGGCCTCCTTAAATTAGTTACATGTATAGATCTGCAATCATAGAACTGCATACATATCTGCTGACCTCCCAAGATCCAAACATAGTGAAAGTTTTAAAACCTGAGGAGAATAAGTCTAAGATGATTTCCCTGCTTAATTTAGCAGAAGTATATTGGTGTCAAGGGGGAATGGAAATCAAATCAGAAGTAGACAAAAAATCAGGCAGCAACTGAATGTGCAAAAAACAAAAGAAAGAATAAAAGGTGAAGGATCAGCTGAGAAGGCAAGAAATGTGGAAAAGCCATAAATATAGTTGCAAGGACAGAAAATTCCTCGAACAACCTCACATCGATCAGGATTTGATGCAGGAGTGGTTTAAGAGAGGTAAATTTAAACCCAAAGTTGAAAGGTTAATATTGGTGGCCAAGAATAATGGACTACATACACGTTGGTTTACAAAGTGCATTGAACATGGAGAAATAGACAAATGCAGGTTTTGTAAAACAGAATTAGAAACAGTTGAACATCTTGTTGCTGGGTGTGATACACTAATGGCAAAGGGCCTGTACACTAAAATGCATAATAATATGGCAAGACTATCGCATTGAGGATTATGCAAACGTTACAATATTGAAATAGTGGAGAAGTATTGGAAACATGAGCCACAAAGCATTATAGAAAATGACGAAGTTTATATCACATGGGATCACTCATTACCAAAAGTTCAAAAAACAGATGCTAGAAAACCAGATGGCAGTCCATGAAAATAAGGCAAAAGTAGCATTGATCATCGGAATTGCTACACCCAGTGATTAGGGTGTCTTACAGCGAGAGATACAAAGTCATAAAATACCAGGATTTGCAGACAGAAATGAAGGCAATGTAGAAAAAGGATACCCAGACAGCTCCAATAGTAGTCGGAGCAATGGGTCGCATAAAGAATTTACAGTCATATTTAGATATGCTACTGATACATGTAACTCTGTATGAACTGCAGGAGTCTTTTGGGGCACATTGTGGGTGTTGCGAAGAGCACTTTTGGCTAAAATTAAAGATTGAAACAATACTAATTTCCTGAACTTTAATCATATTTTGACTTAGGAGTGGGGTCCATTCCTGCCATGGTATTAAAACCCCAAAAGACTTGGAGAAATTAAACCAAGAAAAACTACAGATCAGTCATCTCCATTTTAATCCCCAGTCCCACATGCAGTTCCCAACCTTTGACTAAACGTAATAAAATCTTCTCAAAATATTTAGGTTTAAGAGATCTCCTGGAACAACCTCATGTCGAATTACTTATATACGCATCCTGAAAGGACACCAGCCTGGTTAACAACAGGAAAAATGATACTCCTCCTTAGGAGCAAACCTGCAAGCCATCCTAAAAAACTATAGACTAATAACTTGCCTTCCAATAATATACAAACTATACACTGGAAATGATGCTGACAGAGTTTACAATCATTTAGAAAAAAACTTAATTATGACAATAGAAAAAAATGGTAATAAAAGAAAGCCATATGGAACAAAGGATCATCTGTTGCTAAATAAAGCCAAAATAGAGAATTATAAAAAGGGGAAGAATCTAAGTATGACATGGCTAGATTACAAAAAAGCATTTGACAGCATCTCACATTCACTGGTAAAAGGGTGCTTACAGATGTATAATATACACCTTATATTAATCATTTACATAACAGTGACCATGAAATAGTGGCAAACTACTTTGCAGCTAAGCCATGATAAAGAGTAATTATTATTCCAGGGATAAACATTCAAAGGGGAATATTCCAGGGTGATTCTTTGTCACTGCTGCTTTTTTGTCTTGCCTTAACCAGTTAAGCTGTTTGCTTAACAGGTTAGGCCATGGTTAGAATTTAGATCCCAGAAAACAACTCTGTTTAAGACTTCTTGTCTACTTTTTGTGGACAACTTAAACTGTATATCATCAGGTGAGGAGTTGAAAGCACAACTGCAAGTGTTTAAACTTTCTTAGATGATATAAGAATGACATTTGGTCTTGATAAATGTGCAAATGCAAAGTTCAAAGCAGGAACGCTGCAGAACCAAGAAAATACAATCTGGTACAGGAATGTGATAAAAGGAACTTGAGCAGGATGCAAAAAAACTTGACCAAATGCAAATAAAACTCAGTAAGGGAGTACTTTAGAAGATTAAAACTAATATTGAAAACTGCCTTGACATTTAGAAATAAAGTTCAAGCTATAAACCAATTAGCTTTTCCTGTTATGACTTACAGTTTTGGGGTTCATAGAACACAGAACATAGATAAACTGAAACCTAGTACTTAGGTTCATAGATTATTACTAGGTTAACTGCCCTTGTGGGTCATTTTAAGCCTAGCCAACTACCCCATGTGAGAATCAAACAATGCAGTTTGTGTTTGCAAGTTAAACACCTCAACCATTATGCCAACCTGGCTCCAAAAGGTACTGGATCAGTTGGACAGGAAAACAAGAAAAAGGCATCATGCTTATCAAATGATATATAAAAATCATTGTATGCCAAGATTATATATCCCCCATTCTGAAGGAGGCATGGGCCTCCTCGAAACTGATTACATGTATAGAGCTGCAGTCATGGGACTGCATACATATCTGTGACCTCACCAGATCCAAACATAAGTGAAAGTTTGAAAGCATGGGAAGAAGAAGTCTAGGATGATTTCACTGCTTAGTTTAGCATATTGTTATTAAGCAGGAATTTAAATCAAACCAAAAGTAGACAGACAGAAGCTGAATGTGTCAAAAAACAAAAGGAACAATATAAGGATAAGTATCAGATGAGAAGGAAAACAATGTGGAAAGGCATAAATATTTTGGCAAGTACAGAGAAATCCTGGAACAACCTCATGTCAATCAGGATTTGACACAGGAATAGTTAAGGAGAGGTAAATTGAAACCAAAAGATGAAAGGTTAATAACTGCGACCCAGGATAGTGGACTATCTACATGCTGGTTTACAAAATCCATTGAACATGCGGGAGAAACAGACAATGCAGGTTCTATAAAAAAAGAACTGGAAACAGTTGCACATCTTGTTGCTGGGTGTGATACATTCATGGCAGAGGGCCTGTATACTGAAAGGCACAATAATGTGGCAAGACTGTTGCACTGGAGATTGTGCAAACACTGTAATACTGAAGTAGATGAGAAGCATTGGAAGCGTGAACCATGAAGCATTGTAGACACTGATGAAGTTTGTATCATATGGGATCATCTGTTACCAAGAGTTCAAAAAATAAATGGGAACAAAAGAGATATAGTAGTCCAGGAAAGAAAGACAAAAGTAGCATTGATTACTAAAGTTGCTATACCCAGTGATTACAGTGTCTTCAGTACAGAAAGACACAAAGTCATAAAATACCAGGATTTGCAGGCAGAAACGAGAGCAACGTGGAAGAAAAATGCCCAGACAGTTCCAATAGTAGTAGGAGCAAAAAGTCTAATAAAAAAAATTGACAGTCACATTTAGATGTGCTACCAATACATGTCATTCCATATGAATTCAGGAGTCAGTTCTGGGCACAGTGCGGGTGCTGCAAAGAGCACTTTTGGCTAACACCAAAGACTGAAACAATGGTAATTTCATGCCTTGGCTTAGGAATAGGGTCTCTTCCCATCATGGTATTCAAAATCCAAAATACTTGGAGAAATTAAACTAGAAGAAACTACAGATCATTCATCTCCTACCATGGATGCATTACAGGAGTTACTAATGCAGGAGATTCAAAAGATGAACCATTCATTTGTGGGCTATATTACCTGCATGGATTCCAGATAAAAAGATGTGGAAAACATTTTTATCGACCATTTGGACCAGCTCAGTTGTCTTACGGATGATGCAACAGCATTAAAGCATAAGGTCAAACAACTGGAATACTGACTGGAGTGCAATGAGGCCAAGTTAATTGATATGGAGGATCAGAGCTGGAGGAATAACCTGAGATTTGTGGGGTTTTCAGAGTGAGTGTAGGAGCAGGACTTCAAAAAGATTATATTCTCCTCCTTAGGTGAATGAGGAAATATACCCGCGTCACACATTTTGATCAAAAGGCCATACCAAGTATGCTCAGCAACTAGCCAAAGGAACACTACAGCCATATGATTTCTGATAACTTTTGCTACACATGCCTTAAAGGAGCAAATTGTATCATGCATTTTGTCACCAGGCAGAGTAGTTATGAGACATAATCAATACATTTTCATTGACAATGATTATTCTCCCCAAACCAGACTACGACAGGTTGCCTTTCTATCTGCAGCAAAGAGCTGCAGGTTGAACAGATAGACGTTCTATTTGATATGCACTGCAGGTACACACACACACACACACACACACACACACACACACACACACACACACACACACACACACACACACACACACACACAAACCAAAGAAGCAAGGGATAGACTGACTCAGTCTGCTACTGTACTGATGTTTCAGTCAAAAAATGAAAAAGTTACTCAGCATGCAGCTAAAGTACCAACAGTGGACTCTCAGATTAGGCCGATTTCCAATAGTGGAATCTCAGATTAGGCCGATTTCCAATAGTGGAATCTCAGATTAGGCCAATTTCTAAGGCACTGGAACTATTCCCTTTATTTAAAAGAAGGATAATCAACAGGAAAAAAGGCTGTTCTTTCCCTAAAATCTGATCCAGCTTCAACCATTTCTACTACATATAGGGAAAAGCAGTTAACTCCCATGGGTGACTTAACCCCCAGTTAATTGGTATCCTAGTATATATATAGGGAAAAGCAGTTAACTCCCATGGGTGACTTAACCCCCAGTTAATTGGTATCCTAGTATATGTATAGGGAAAAGCAGTTAACCCCAATGGGTGACTTAACCCCCAGTTAATTGGTATCCTAGTATATATATATAGGGAAAAGCAGTTAACTCCCACGGGTGACTTAACCCCCAGTTAATTGGTATCCTAGTGTATATATAGGGAAAAGCAGTTAACTCCCACGGGTGACTTAACCCCCAGTTAATTGGTATCCTAGTATATATATAGGGAAAAGCAGTTAACTCCCACGGGTGACTTAACCCCCAGTTAATTGGTATCCTAGTATATATATAGGGAAAAGCAGTTAACTCCCACGGGTGACTTAACCCCCAGTTAATTGGTATCCTAGTATATATATAGGGAAAAGCAGTTAACTCCCACGGGTGACTTAACCCCCAGTTAATTGGTATCCTAGTATATGTATAGGGAAAAGCAGTTAACTCCCATGGGTGACTTAACCCCCAGTTAATTGGTATCTTAGTATATGTATAGGGAAAAGCAGTTAACTCCCACGGGTGACTTAACCCCCAGTTAATTGGTATCCTAGTATATGTATAGGGAAAAGCAGTTAACTCCCACGGGTGACTTAACACCCAGTTAATTGGTATCCTAGTATATGTATAGGGAAAAGCAGTTAACTCCCATGGGTGACTTAACCCCCAGTTAATTGGTATCCTAGTATATACATAGGGAAAAGCAGTTAACTCCCATGGGTGACTTAACCCCCAGTTAATTGGTATCCTAGTATATATATAGGGTAAAGCAGTTAACTCCCATGGGTGACTTAACCCCCAGTTAATTGGTATCCTAGTCTTCTCCTTTAGAGTGTATAACCTTCTAAGCTATGGAGGTTTAGAAAGGGTACTTACCACTTTTTGAAGGAACTATATGGTAATATAAAGAAGGCTATTTGCTTGCTGACTTAATTAAGCTCCTCAACCATACAGGGGCTATGTGTTAAGAAGGCTATTTGCTTGCTGACTTAATTAAGCTCCTCAACCATACAGGGGCTATGTGTTAAGAAGGCTATTTGCTTGCTGTCTTAATTAAGCTCCTCAACCATACAGGGGATATGTGTGAAGCATCCCAAAGGTTATGGGAGAGAATTGCACTTGGTCCCACTTATTTTAAGTTGCTTTGGTTTTATTTCACTGGATCTAGAAGGAAAGAGTTGGGCACGGGCTTGGAACTAGAGAGAATTAAGAGTAGAAATGGCTGTTTTTTTTCTTTTTTCTCTTACTTTCCCCTTTGAATATCAAACATTTGAACAGGGTGAAATCTTACAGCAACCCATATGGTACTAAAAACAAGAGTTTTTGGTCAATCTCTTTACTGCTCCGGGTTTATCTTTGGTGAAGTGCAGCACCAATTCACTGTCTTAACAAGGGTTTTGTACCATCCCCTAGGGAGTTATGTAAATAATTGTGTCAAATAGTTTGATTGCATTGTACTATACTTTGTTTTAGAGACTCTTAATTTTGCTATTTTTTAACAGTTATAAAAATAGATGAAGCGATTATGAAATGGGCCTTGGCCCAATACAAATGTAATATATGCATTGTTTTTTGCTTTTCTCCTTTGTCTCTGAAAATTCTAGAAAGGTGTGCATGCTGAAGAGGGCACTTAGAAACCCTGTTTTGAAAAAAAAAAAGAGAGGTAAATGGGTGAAATTATTATAATGTCTTGGAATATAAACAGGTTTGTTAACACTATAAAATTAATTAGAATGTTTAGTTTAACAGGGAAGTATCAATTGTATTACAGGAGAATTATCTCTCTCAAGCGAAGCATGGTAAGATATTAAAGAAATCTGCAGGTGGGGTTTTCTCTTCATATCCAAGTGGGAGAAGAAGAGGCACAATAAGTTTATTTACTAGGAGACCAATATTTGAACCCTTAGTACAGGTGACAGACTGGGAAGGTAGATTATTGGCCATTAAAGTTTTTTTCTATGGCAGGATAATCACTTTTATATCAGTCTGTCACCAGGAACCTCCTTGACTGTCGGTGGGCTGTTTATAAGAATGGTTATATTTTCAGGAGGGTTTAGTTCTTTGGAGGGGGTTGACACAGTAAGCACCACCAAGGAGATCAGTTCTAGACCTCTCTTGATTAGGGTACTGTTACTTGGTAAGACCTTAGGTAGATATTTTAAAATGTTTGGGATGATTAATGTGCATAGTTAATTAAACCTCCCTAATAGTTTTTACATAGGTTTGGCACATACAACAGGATCAATGTCTTGGTATCCAAGGTACATTCAACTCGGGTCTCTTCCCTTCAGTATTGCCTAAGTGGGATTATCTGACTACTCTCCATTGGTATTAAAGGTGAAATTCATTTTTGG
Organism: Protopterus annectens; assembly: GCF_019279795.1. Taxonomy (NCBI): domain Eukaryota; kingdom Metazoa; phylum Chordata; order Ceratodontiformes; family Protopteridae; genus Protopterus; species Protopterus annectens. The sequence goes on along the minus strand of NC_056727.1, from coordinate 117,641,803 downwards.
TAATCTTTTGAGGCACTGGAAGCTAAATATGAGGTTGTGTCAAAGATCTCAGATCAGGCAATCAAAAAGGAGTTTTAATCAATGACCTAATGTCCAAGACTGCTCACTATTAGCACACACTACCCAGGATGGGACAAGTATAAAGTAAATTTAGCCAGTTTCCTGAAATGCTGTATTGACATAAAGTTGGCTGCCATATATAACAAGCAGAGAGAGTCAATGGCATAGCTACTGAGGGCACAAAGGGAGTGTCTACTAGGACTTTGGGCATTTGCTAAGCTTAAGATGTCACATCTACAAGACAACTTGCTTAAAGACCTGGACTATAAAATTGAATTTGTTAAGCAGCTATTGAGATTAAAGATATTTTGAGTCTTCCCCTTCATCATGTAAATATTTAGCTATAAGACTGGAAACTTAAAGATCTCTAAAGGTATTACACATTTGAGAGATCAGCCAAAAAAGTGGACGTGGTTAATTCCATTTCTGATACTAGTGAAATGTTATGAAAATATCTCTAGGACCTCTATGGAGTCAAAAAAAAATGTTGACCTCTTCAGCAGAGATAACAGGGTATTTATCAGAAGACAATCTCTATATAAAAACTTAGAAAAGGGGAAAACACCAGGCATTGATGGACTGCCTCAAGATCTATAAACAGGTTTCAGCAGGTATTTTTTCCTTTGCCAGATTAGCTAATAATGTTATATAACTGGATGATCTCCCCTCTCTTGGAAACAAGTAGTAATTTTTTTTATTCTAAAATCTGGTAAGGACCCACTTCAAGCATCTTTCTATCATTCCACTTTTCTTCTTAATTGTGATTATAATCTGTTTATGGCCATTCTGGCAAAGGAATATCTTTTTTTTCACCTGCTTAAGGTGAGGAGATCTAAGAAAATTAAAAAGCTTCCACCTTTTTGTCAGGAACTTTTAGCTACTCTAGACCAAGATTTAATAACCACAAAGCTTTGATCATGATGGAGAGAACTTTCTCCCATTGTGGTCTCATGCCACTGGAAAAAGATTCGCCCACAGAGTTTCACATGCCTTCAAAACTGTCACATGCTAAAGTACAGGACACAGTTATTAAGAAGCTCAGCAATTTTGACATGGGGCCTTTTTTCTGAAACTTTTGTGGTAATTACCACATACAGACTTTTATATGATCAGCTAGTACGTCACTTATGTACCTTGCATGCTGAACATAAGGCATACATCTGACATACAGAACCCAGAAAGGCTGGCTGGATGCACAGCTAGCCTTAGTAGGATATCCCTTTAGTAAGGAATACTGCAACAGTGATAAAGAAGGACATCTGAAGGAATACCCCTTGAGCCAGGAGTATGTAGAAAGTGCAACCACAATGTGTACCTTTTTGGTGATGTTTAGTACCCACAGATCTTGAATGATTTCCTTCCAGCTCTTCATAAAGGAGGACAAGTGCCCTCCAACATTCTCTTAGGAGAGATATGAAGTAAGTGGAGAAGAGGCTGTGTTGGAAAGAGAAGGTACAGCCTAGGTGAATCATGGCTGTTCATTCAGGGAATCCCATCTATAAGGCCCCTCAGGCTTGTCTCTGAGTTTTGATTGCCTTTCCTTCTTAAATTTTCCTTTTATCCCCTTATCAGATCTAGCACTGGACCTCTTTAAGGAGAGAAGGCCAAGTCTTTGCTGGGAAGTTCCTGCTATACCTTGGAGCTTGAGTCTGAATAATCTGCCTCATAGTCTGGATAGTTTTACCCCATCTCCTACCCATTCTTTTTTTCTTTTTTAACAAGAAACATCTTGATTAAATTATCATGTATGACATAGGCAATCATACATTTATATAAATGAAAACAAGCCATATTGACATAACTTTAGTTGCAAACATTATATATCACAAAACCATATTGACATAATTTTAGTTGCAAACATTATACATCACTTATAATCTAGCCCTTCATTGTCAGTCAGATATTACATAGCTCATTCAAACTCTGCCTTCTTGTCTTCTTTTAAATGTCGTTCCTCCTCTGTATGTCTTGTTCCCACAATTCCCATTTTTTCTCTGTAATTTCCTCCTACCCTTTTCTAAAGATCCCATTTCTAGTTGTTTTATCTCTGTTACTATAGTCACTGCTTCTAGTAAAGTTGGTTTAGACTTTGCTTTCCATTTTCTAGTGATTGTTTTTTTGGCAGCCACCATAATTAGACTCAACAAGGCCTTACTATGTCCAGACTATTTCGATTCTGTATCATAGCTCAAAAAAATAATTTCCTTAGTTGCACCAATTTGCTCAACTAGTATCTCTGATAGAGCAATCTGCAGGGAATCTTTAAAGTCTGCCAGCTCATTAGACTCCCACAAAATATGTTCCTAATTACATCTTTCTTCCCCATTACACCTCCAACATTTACTATCTACCTAAGGAAAAATTCTTTGGAGGCTATGCAAACAGTTCCAAGCAAAGATCCTAAATCTTCTAGACTTTGTTGCATATTTGGGAGACATACATATTATCTTTTCCTACAGTTTCTTATATCTTAAGTATCTCTGTTTTGACACTGTCCAGCAGGACCACAGTCCTCAGTCAGGCTTGTCTCTTTATTAAACACTCAGTAGTTGCTACCCTGCATGATGTGTCCACAACACCATTGAAACATTTTTGTGGCTTTGCCATCTGAAAAGAGAGAGCACAAATGCCTAGCATCTCTTGCTTCATGATCCCTGTCTTTGACCCCCCCCTGTCTTAGTCTTCATCTTTTCCAACAGGGATTGTTTGTAGTTATGCACATTGGACTAGGACTTTAATACTCTGAAGGATTGGGTAGCGAAGCTGTAAACCTTTTTTTCTCAAATTTTTTGACTACTCTGCTCTACAGGGAATGTTATTCCAAGGTAGACTGAAGACACACCACATCTGGATCTGCCAAAAGGCTCCTATACAGGTACCTGTGGGAGTCCATGACACTGTAGCATCAGTTAGATGTCTTAGGAGCAAGGAGAAGGGAGTCAGGCTCCAGAGATGTGATGTTAAACCCATCCTTCACGACATCCATCACTGGAGGAACTGCTAGAGGCGTACATACTGACAAAACCATATAACCACTGTACTTTTTGGTGGGCTCCTGAATATTCCTTGTTTTCCCACTGGAACACCTCCTTCATCCTATGAAGGGTGTCCCTGAAGGAAAAGTCATCTGGAGTAGAAGCAGAGAACAAACTGTCTTGAGTGTCATAATTCATTTTGAGTAGCTGGAATCTGGCCATTATATGCCACTTCATCAGCCTCTGAGTCAAGAGTATCTGAATCCTGTACAGAAGGTTTCAGCTTTCTCTTTTAGAAGGACCACCAGGTACTACTGGAATGTCCAAGTCTGGCTTTCTACTTTTTAAGAAATATATAAAATATCCAGCCAGCTCAGCTAGGGATTTTAGGGAAGCCCAGGAAGTGGAGTGAGAAGATACACTGCCTGAACTAGGCTGAGGAAAGCTGGTGTTCCCTGGGTTGTGCTTTGCAACTTTGGGAACTGCTGCCTTGGAGGTGTCTGGTCACAGGTAGGGAAATGAGACCTCAGTACAGTTACTGAGAACCTCACTGTGAACTAAACCAGTGAGAATCCCACCACCCCTTCTTAACATACAATAGGTGCTTCTTACACTGAAGGGCCTTCATCCTTGGGTAGTATTTTAGATGTCAGTCCAGGAGAATGCATAAGAAAAAGATGACATGGGTGCTTACATAGCAGTTGTACCAGAGGCCTCAGCTGAAGATGACTGTGTGGATGGGGGCTGTGAAAGTGCCTCACTGTACACTGGGCCATCTGATTGAGGGAAATTGGCATCCTTTGAAATTTCCTTTGTTTCCAGATGCTTCTCCATCTTCTCGCTGTTCTTTTGTTCTGATAAGAGGCTCACGATGGCATTGGTAGATGCCGTGGCAGCAAGGAACCAGGTTCAGACTCCCTTTTTTTGGAAGCAAACTTATGGAGGGACCTATGCCAACAATGGCTTATCCTTGAAGTAAATGAAGCACGATGCAGATATGAGTCCACATCCTGCTGTGTGGCCAGGCAGAACAGACACTGAGTGGCAGTGTTTGTGGAGGACTTGCATACCACACACTGCACAATTATTAACCTAAACAGTAAATTCCTCTGCACTAGACTCAGAATCAGACATTAGTCAAAAATACTACAATACAGCAACCATAAAAGAAATCCCCTACAGGGTACTTATCCTGAGCCACTGTGGGAGATACACTGACAGCCAGACTGAGTGCTTTGAGTAACACATGGATGTGCAGTGCACAACAAGAAAGATATGAAGATGGCATCAGCCAATGCACCCTTTATACCACCAACTTTCTGATGTCATTGGTGTAAGGGCATCAATTGAGGCCCTGGGAAGAATAAAGCTCTGAAAATTGGGCTGTCTGTGGGCATCCCATAGGCAGGACAGCCCAAAAGTAAGGACCTTAACAATAAATATTATGACAAACATCTAAAATTATAAGGTCATAGCAGGGATCGGACATGGTATGCAGACATCACCAAGCATCCAGTAAGGATATTTTTGGGACACATGCTTCCCAGGAATCAGACATGGTATGCAGACATCACCTAGCATCCAGTAAGGACATTCTTGGGACCCATGCTTCCCACGGATCAGAGATCAGACATGGTATGCAGACATCACCTAGCATCTAGTAAGGACATTCTTGGGACCCATGCTTCCCAAGGATCAGACATGGTATGCAGGCATCACCTAGCATCCAGCAAGGACATTCTTGGGACCCATGCTTCCCAGGGATCAGACATGGTATGCAGACATCACCTAGCATCCAGCAAGGACATTCTTTGGACACATGCTTCCTCACAGTGCTGCTCCAGAGTAAAACAAGTTAGCTTGTGGAGATCCCATACTGAGAGGTGTAGACTACAATGTGCACTCTAATTTAATTTTGAAAAGAAGACAGACATCAGCATGACAGAGATGGAAAAAGTAATGTACACAGCCAGTCTATAAATTGCTTCACATAGGCAGCAAAACTGCAAAATAGCTGAAGCAATCCAAAAATAAAGGCAGCTTTATTCACAAATCTAAGCAAACCAACTCTAAATGTCCTTTGATAAATAGCAACCAGATAGATGCAATAAAATGTGTGGTTCCAAAAATACAAAATAAAAACTGGAACAGTCTCCAAACAGTGGTATAAAACAAAAAACTACTTAAAACCACTGTTAAGCCAGAAGACAAGCCTTTAAACAACTCTTTAGCATTAATGTAACTTTATTTCATGCTTTCGTCAATAGCAATAGACTTCTTCAGAAATGAATTACACAAATGATACACGAGCTTAAATACTTGAAATAAAATTATTTTACCAATCACAATAAAAATACAATTAAAAAACAAGCCCGATGTTAATTGCCACTCCATTTAACCCTTTAGCATCTAAACTCCTTTAGCTAACCTACGGTCCTTCAGAAAACATTTAATATTTATGGTGTCATTTAAACCTAGTGGTTTATCTGTCTCTAATCTTACTTGCCATTCACTTTCTTTTTACTCCACCTGATCTTTATAATTTCCCTTAAATCATAAGGTATGTGTTCTACCACTGCAAAGAGAAGCTTCTTATAATTACTACACCTAACGGTAATTCTATATCGGGCATTATTTTCATTCTTTGTTTTAATATCACAAAGATGTTCCTTTATTCTGGTGCCCAACTTCCTAGTGCTCATTCCTGTATAGTAACAAGAAAATCACAAAGCAGAAGGAAAAGCGCTCTTTATGGTGAGGAATTAGTGGGTTAAAAATGGAATATTAGGGGCTGTTTAAAAGCTTTTAATGAGGGTAATGCTACTCAATGCTAGAAGTCTAAATCTCAAAATGCACTCACTCAAGGCACTCCTTAAAATGGAGAACATCGATATCTGTGCAGTGACTGAGACCTGCTCCAAGGCTCCAGAGAGCACCCCTGCACTACCAGGCTATAACTCATACCACACTTTTCGGCCATGTAACCTGGACCGAAACATCAAAGGCGGAGGTGTGTCCATATTCATAAAGGATATCCACACCTCCAGGCTAGTTGCTCAGCATAATGCATCCAAGGTTATCCAAGTGGAACTAACTCTGGGCAAAACTGCAATCCAAACTGTAGCTTGTTACAGATCCCCCACCATGCCCCAGGATTCCCACTCCTCTTTTCTTGATGTACTGGAAAATATTAGGGTTCAACCAAACACCCTAATAATGGGTGACTTCAACTACCCCACCATTAACTGGGAAAACTACTTATGTACCAACTCCTTAGCTCAACGCTTTCTGGAATTCATAAACTCCAGTGCCCTGGATCAACTTATCCACACCCCCACCAGGGGGCAACAATATCCTAGACCTAGTCATTACCAAAATGAGTGACCGGTGTTCGACACCTGAAGTCAACTCCTCATTGGTCCGATCCAACCATAAGCTAATCACCCTTGATATCCACATCCTGCCCCCACCCCTCATTAAGGAAACCACGGTAAACAAATTTCTCCAAAGCCAACTTCATGCTTCTTAACACAGAAGTGGTGAACTTCATGATGCCCATGCAGATGGACAATACAGTTACAACTGCTGAATCCTGCAGAAATGCACTCTATAAGCACTTACACGAGTGCATGGTTCGTGCTATCCCAAACAGACCCAAGATGCTATCCTCCAAAAAAAGGAAGCCAATCTGGTGGTCCCCTGCCATAAACAAACTGTACAACAGAATAAAGAAACTGTTGCAAAAGAGAGTAAAATCCCTTGAGTGGAGGAGCTCCCTGGTCAGCCTCAGTAAGAAGCTGAGATCCCTTATAAGATCCTCCAAAGCTAGCTACAAAAACAAAATTGCCACTAATTCTAAGGACAACCACAAAGCCTTCTATAGCTATGTCAAGAATCTCGATGGCAACACCCAGATCTGCTCTGCTACAGCACAACGGCACAAAAATTACAGAACCAACTGATATTGCCAACATCCTGGCAGATAGGTTCAGTGCTAACTTTACCCACCCCCACCCCCTAAAAGGTCCATATCTATACAGGAAGAATGCAGAATCCCTGTAATCACAACTACGCAGGTAAAAGCTGCACTCTCTAAAGCCAAAAACACAGCATCCATGTGACCGGACAACATCCCAGGCTGTGTTTTACATGAACTACAGAACGAACTGGCTCCCCACTTAAGCACCATGTTCAATAATAGCCTTGCATCAGGCTTTGTGCCCACTGAATGGCGCACAGCAACAGTTATCCCACTCCACAAAGGGGAAGCCACCACTGATGCTGGGAACTATCAGCCTATTAGCCTGATGAGCCTGGTCTGCAAGGCCATGGAACGTATCATCATGGAACTCATAAACAAAGACATTGGTAACCTCTAAACTCTGGATCCCACCCAGTTTGGGCTTGTGAAAGGCAGATCATGCCTCCTGAACCTGATCGACTTTTTTTGAGGCAGTCACCAAAGCCGTAGATGAGGGTAAGGTGGTTCACACAGCCTATCTTGACCTCGCCAAGGCTTTCAACACCATCCCCCATTTTGGAATTATAGCTAAACTCACTAAACTAGGTATAAATCCCTACGTCACAAGATGGGTTGCCAACTGGCTGACTGACCGAACCCACACTGTAAAAGTTGCAGACTCCAAATCTGACCTCAAAGCAGTGACAAGTGGAGTACCACAGGATTCCATCTTGAGGACCTCTCCTGTTTGGTATCTACTTCTCTGAAGTACAGGCTAACACAGATGGCCTCTGGCTAATGAAGTTTACAGATGACTGCAAACTAGGAGCCATAGTCAAGTCCCCAAATGATGTGGACATCCTACAGAAGGGCCTCGCTGAGACAGATGCCTGGTGCCAGAGCTATGGCCTCAAGCTCAATGCCAAAAAGTGCAGTGTCATCCCTTTTGGTAAAAACTCTGTACCCATGAATTACCACATAGGCAGCAATTTACTTAACATCGAATGTGTGATAAGAGACCTTGGGACCCAGGTGGACAGTAGTCTCTCCTTTGATAGTCACATTGCCACAGCAGTCAGGAAGTCCTTCTATGTGGCACACCTCATCAAAAAAGGGTTCTCATCCAGGAAAAAAGAGGTCATTGTTCCCCTCTACTCGACACTCAGACCCATTACAGAGTACAACGCCCCTTTTGGAATGTACCTCACAAGACATCTGCAGCAGCTGGAAAGGCCACAGAAGTACCTCACAAAGAGGATTACTGGCCTCAAACAAATGCCCTACACTGACCATCTCAAAAAACTCCAGCTTTTCTCCTTAGCATATTGCCTACTCCGAGGTGATCTCTGCCTAACATATAAAGCTATGTCAAACCCAGAGCTGTTGGACATGCTACACCTAAAGAAATCCCAATCCCTCTGAGCTACACACTCTAGGGACCTAAACCTTGTCACCACAATAAACAGGACATGCTGGAGGGAAAGATTCCTGTCCCAGAGACTTCCCATACTCTGGAACAGGCTACCCATCTATGTCAAGCAAAGTTTTTCATTAGCACTCTTCAAGAAAAATCTTGATGAGTGGATGGGAAATAGAAAATACACCCTGGGGATCACTTCTGTCTCTCTGCTCGACAGTGGCACAGGAAAATAACTTTCTTGGGTGGTGTAAGCCAGGGAACCTTGTTGGCTAGGCTTACTTAGGCCCTTGGGCCGATAGCCTAGTACCTACCTCTGAACCTGTGAAAGAAAAATGGTGTCCTTAAACAATTACCCTCTCTGCTTAATTTTAATCTCCAGTAATGGTATTTCAAAATTAAAAAAAAATGTATTTTAATAATTTTATTTTAAAATAGTTTTTAAAATACCATTTATTTTAATAATTTTATTTAAAAATTTTAAAATGGCTTTTAAAATACCATTACTGGAGATCAAAATTAAGCAGAGAGTGTAACTAGTTAGGGATGTTGTTTTGGACCATGAACTATTTTTTGCAACATTTTCTTCAGAAAAATAATTTAAGGTCTGACTTCTAATTAATTCTACTTGGTGCTACCTCCATGCTACTGTGGATCCAGAATTTAGATCACACAGCTTTTTAAAGTGTAATTTTCAACTGGTGAACCAGGAACATAGCAAGGAGAGCTCCAGGTTTTTTTTTCATAACTAGAAAAGATTTTGCGTTTTCATACTCTGCTACAGAATGTCAGTTTTTCAGGCTATTAGCACCAAGTAGGAAGAAATCCCAGTCGCTTTTGATGCATAAGCCAGTGCATTTCTTCGTGCTGGTCCTAAGCCTGGATAAATGGGGAGGGTACTACAGCAAGGGCATCCAGTGTAAAACCTTTGCCAAACGATATGCGGACAACAATATAGATTTCCATACCAGATCAGTCGAGGCCCAGGATAACAACGACCGCCACCAGTACTGTTAGCCAACAGGGTGCTGGTGGAAATTGGGCTACTGTTGGCCAAAGGAGAAGAGCAGGGGGGAAGCATGCCCAAAGGGAGGAAGAGAGGAGGAAGGTTGAGTGTGGTAGTGAGGCCAGAAACTTTGAATGTTGCCAGTATGACTGGTATAAGGTGGGTTCAAATTGTTCTATCATGGTGTGGACGGGAGGAGAAATGGGGTAGGAGTTATCCTGAAGGAACAGTATGCCAAGAGTGTTTTGGAGGTAAAAGGAGTGTAAGGTAGAGTAACGTTTATGAAGCTGGAAATTGATGGTGTGATGATGAATGTTGTTAGTGCATATGCTCCGCACATTGTGTGTGCGATGGATGAGAAAGTAAAATTTTGGAGTGAGTTGGATGAAGTGGTGGTGAGCTTACCCAAGGGTGAGAGACTGGTGATTGGAGTGGATTTCAATGGGCATGTTGGTGAAGGGAACAGAGGGGATGAGGAAGTGATGTGTAGATATGGTGTTAAGGAGAGGAATTCAGAAGGTCAGATGGTAGTGGATTTTCTGAAAAGGATGGACATGACTGTGGTAAATACGCATTTTAAGAAGGGGGAGGAGCACAGGGTGATGTACTAGAGTGGAGTAAGATGCACACAGGTGGATTGTATCCTATGTAGGAGGGCCAGTCTGAAGGAGATTGGAGACTGTAAAGTTGTGGCACGGGAAAGCATAGTTAGGCAGCATAGGATGGTGGTCTGTAGGATGACATTTGTGATCAAGAAAAGGAGGAGGAGTGTGAGGGCAGCACCAAGGATCAAATGGTGGAAATTGAAAAAGGGTGATTGTGAGGTGGAGTTCAGGTAAGAGTTAAGACAGGCACTGGGTGGCAGTGAAGTGTTACCGAATAGCTGGGTAACTACAACACAGCTAGTAAGGGAGACAGCTAGAAAGGTGCTTGGTGTGACATCTGGACAGAGGAAGGAGGACAAGAAGACCTGGTAGTGGAATGAGGAAGTACAGGAGAGTATACAGAGAAAGAAGTTGGCGAAGAAGATGTGGGATTTTTGGAGAGTTGAAGAAAGTAGAAAGGAGTATAAGGAGATGAGGCATATGGAGAAGAGAGAGATGGCTAAGGATAAGGCATATAGAGAGTTGTATGAAAGGTTGGACACTAAGGAGGGAGAAAAGGACCTGTACCGATTGGCTAGACAGAGGAACCAAGCTAGGAAAGATGTGCAGCAGCTAAGGGTGATAAAGGATAGTGAGGGAAACATACTCACAAGTGAGGAGAGTGTGTTGAGCAATGGAAAGAGTACTTTGAGGGGCTGATGAATGAAAAGAATGAGAAGGAGAGAAGGTTGGAGGATATGGGGATACTGAATCAGAAAGTGCAAAGGATTAGCAAGGAGGAAGTACGGACAGCTATGAAGAGGATGATTGAAAGGCTGTTGGTCCAGATAACATACCAGTGAAAGCATGGAGGTGTTTGAGAGAGATGGCAGTGGAGTTTTTAAACAGATTGTTTAATAAAATCTTTAAAAGTGAGAAGATGCCTGAAGAGTGGAGAAGTGTTTTGGTACTGATTTTTAAGAATAATGGTGATGTGCAGAGCTGTAGTAACTACAGAGGGACAAAACTGATCAGTCACAGCATGAAGTTATGGGAAAGAGCAGTGGAAGCTAGGTTAAGAAGGGAGGGATGATTAGTAAGCAGCAGTATGGTTTCATGCCGGGAAAGAGCACCACAGAGCATATGTTTGCTCTGAGAGTGTTAATGGAAAAGTATAGAGAAGGTAAGAAGGAGCTGCATTGTGTCTTTGTGGACTTAGAGGAAGCATATGACAGGATGCCTAGAGAGGACTTGTGGTATTGTATCAGGAAGTCGGGAGTGGCAGAGAAGTATGTAAGAGTGGGACAGGATATGTATGAGGGTAGTGTGACAGTGGTGAGGTCTGTGGTAGTAGTTACAGATGCGTTTAAGGTGGAGGTGGGATTACATCAAGGATCAGCTCTGAGCCCTTTCTTATTTGCAATGGTGATGGACAGGTTGACAGACGAGATCAGACAGGAGTCCCCGTGGACTATGATGTTTGTGGATGACATAGTGATCTGTAGTGAGAACAGGTTGAGGAGACCCTGGAGAGGTGGAGATATGCTCTAGAGAGGAGAGGGATGAAGGTCAGCAGGACTAAGACAGAATATATGTGTGTGAATAAGTGGGAGGATAGAAGAATGGTGAGGATGGAGGAACTAGAGCTGGCAAATGTGGATGAGTTTAAATATTTGGGATCAACAGTTCAGAGTAACGGTGAGTGTGGAAGAGAGGTGAAGAAGAGAGTACAGGCAGGATGGAGTGGGTGGAGAAGAGTGTCAGGAGTGATGTGTGACAGATGGGTACCAGTAAGAGTGAAAGGGAAGGTCTACAACAGGGTAGTGAGACCATCTATGTTATATGGGTTGGAGATGGTGCCACTGACAAAAAGGCAGGAGTCTGAGCTGGAGGTGGCAGAGTTAAAGATGTTAAGATTTGCACTGGGTGTGATAAGGATGGACAGAATTAGGAATCAGTATATTAGTGGGTCAACTCAGGTTGGACGGTTTAGAGACAAAGCCAGAGAGGCAAGATTGCGTTGGTTTAGACAGATGCTGAGGAGGGATGCTGGGCATATTGGGAAAAGGATGCTAAGGATGAAGCTGCCAGGTAACAGGTAACAGGAAAAGGGGAAGGTCTAAGATAAGGTTTATGGATGTGGTGAGAGAGGACATGCAGGTGGTTGAGCTGACACAGCAAGATGCAGAGGATAGGAAGAAATAGAAACAGATGATCTGCTGCTGGGAACAGCTGAAAGAAGAAGTACTAAATAGGACTTCTTCTACTTCTTCTTTCAGCTGTAAGTAAGAAGAACCTAGAAGAACCAAAAGCAAGAATTGCCTGAAACCAACCAATTCACAGCCAAAAAAAATCCAACATGAATAACAAAGGCAACCAACAACACAACAAAGTTGGATACCGTCAAACTATATTTAAAATAAGGGGGATGGTGGGTCGGTGCTGCCCCTGGGGCAGTGTGAAATTCGAAAATCTACTGTTGCAGATATTAAACAGAACTTACCCAATTGTACTATGTTCATCATTTGCACTGCCTCAGTGGCATATGGGTAAATTCCCAAAGCTTGCCCTACCTGGGAGGAGGAAGGATATGGATCCTGGAGTGCCTGGAGAATGGTCCTCCCAAGGTCTGCTTGGAACTTGAGAAAGAATTCAGTTTGTAGTCCTTTGTAAAAGTATGAACAGAGGACTAAGTTGCTGCCTCTAGAATGCTTCTAGAGTCCACTTCTTTCCAATATGCCACCAAAGAGTATAAGACTCTGGTAGGATGTGCCTTAACCTTACCTGGAATAGATTATCCATGGTGGGAGTAACAAAAACAATAGCAGAAGACAACCAATGAGAAATTGTTTGCTTAAAGACAGGCTGACCCTTCATAAGAACTGTTCAGCTTTCCTGAACAGTTTATTTCTGTCAAAGTACTAACTGAGTTGCCTGTGCACATCCAAGGTATGTAGAATCTTTGTTTCTCTTATTTTTAGGCTCCAGAAAGAAAACTGGGATATTGATGGCTTAATTCAGGGTAAATTCGTAAACAACATTTGGCATGAAAGATGGATTAGTGCATAGAATAAATCTGTCTTTGTGGAAAATCAGATAAGGTTGGCCCACCTTCAGAGCTTGCAGCTTAGAAACTTGCCTTACAGATGTCAGAGCAGTAAGCAAAACATTTTTATAAGTCAGAGCAGTAAGCAAAACAGTTTTCCAAATGATTAACTTCAAATCAGCCTGAAAGGCAGGTTCAAAAGGAGATAACACAAATTTTTCAAGAACAAAGTTGAAATCCCAAGGAGAAGGAATTTGCCTTAGGGAGGGTCACAAGTACAACACTCCTTACATAAAGTATATGACCATTAAAAGAGACAAAAGAGGACAATCCATTGGTAGACAAGCTGAGATGACCACAAGATGCAGCTTGACAGATGCATAAGATGAGCCATCATTGAGCAGCTCACACAAATATTTCAAATCCAGAGTGGTAGACATCATACTGGGCCCTCTGGTGTTGGTTAGACAGCACCTAGAAAACCTCTTCCACTTGCAGACATAACATTTTCTACTTGCAGGTTTTCTTGCCACCTTCAATACCTGCTGCATATCCTCATGGAACAAGAGACTAAAAGGTATCAATATAGAGGCATCCAGGCATACCTCTCAACCTCTTAGAGCAAGAAATCTGGGTAAAGACATAAATAAAAGTGGGACAAAAGCCCAAAAATAGGGACACTTTTTAAATATTGCACTTACCAACTTAGAAAGTTGATAGAATAACAGGTTTTGCATTAGCATGAATTTTCTGAAGGACATGAAGTCTGAAACTCAAATGTCTGCCATTATTATCTAACTTCACTCTTTAATGATTTACTACTCATTTGCCAGAAAACCACAATTTTATGAAGAATGGACCAAAAAAATGAGGCCAAAAATTTACATTCTGCGGAAATCTGTACAGTTAAGAGGTATGCATCCAGGCTGTCAGTAACAATTGCTTTAAGTTGAGATGCACTAGTCACCCTGCCACTGTATGAGCAGAGCCAGAGTGTGTTGTTGTAATTACCCTCAGTTTTCTGTTTTAATGAAATTGGCCAAGTCTGCCTGAGCCAAAAGGGAGTCACTACAGTGAACTTTAGGAATTCTTTCTGAATCTTCAGAAGTACTTTTGGTATCAGTGGAAAGGGTGTAAATACATAAAGGAACATTCCCTTCCAAGGGAATGACAATGTATCTGTCCTCCAAACATGGCTGCAAGGTTGTTTTAAATGGAATTTTTCCAACTATCTGTTTTGAAAAGAGGGAAACAGATCTAGTTGAAGTATTCCCAACATCTGGACGAAACCAAATCTAGACGGACCTCTGTCTTGAGTTTCCATTCATAAGGGTCCTTCTGGGATCTGCTTAGTCTGTTTACAACTATGCTTTACTATGATGGGATGTATGAGGCCCGCAGCATCAGAGAATGCATAAAGCCAACTCCCAGGTCATCACTGCCAACTGGCAAAGAAGGTATGACGTTGTACCCCCTTATTTGTTTAGGTACCATATAACTGTGGTGTTGCCTGCAACCCATAAAAGCGGACTTGGAGACCATAAGTGGTGAAGAACTTTTAAGGTCTGAATCACTGCTAATATTTGTTTAGTATTTATTTACTTTGTAGCATCTGAAGGACCCCATTCACCTTGCACTTGAACCCCCCCTGGACACTGCTCCCTATGCAAAAATCTGATGACTCTGTGTGGACTGAGTGCACTGGGGTCTGGAGGGAGAAGGGTAGACCTGGACTGAGACACCTGATTCCTCCACCACTCTCTCATTTCACAAAATGCAGCACTAGTACCTGGAACTTCAAGGGATGTAGGTGGTGGGTTCAACAATTTTTTAAGTACCATAGAGTATTTCTCATTTGGAGTCTGGCCAGTGATGTCATGAGGATCACTGATGCCACAAGGCCTAGAATTTTGATAAGCTGTCTTACAGAGACAGCTTCATGAAGAGACGAATCCCAGAAAATGTTCTGAAAAGTCAGAACTTTGTCTTCTCATAAAAAAGCCATACTTTTTTTCTGTGTCCATCATACACCCCAGGAAGATAACTCTTAGTGAGGATGTGAGATAGGACTTTTGTAGGTTTAACTTGAAGTTGGGAGCAATTGGAATGTAATGATAAACATCCTTCATATGTGAAGTCACCATGGAGTGGACTGGAAGAAGGGTTAGGACTGTCTGCAGGGTGAGCATTGAATTTGGGTACTTACAGGAAGGTGTTTAGGTAGAACAAATAACACTGGTCTCCACAATAACTCCTATTGGGTACCAAAGGTGCAGGATCTGGTTCTATAACCTCTGCTTGCAACTTACCGGGGAGAACAGATGTCTGGTCTGATGGGTCCGGGAGAATTTCCCTTAAGAGAGGAGGATTTTCTGACGACTGCCAAGAGTATTCTCACTGAATTATTCTGAGCGCCCATTTGTCTGACACTATTTATTGCCAGGCTGTTGGGTTGAGCAAAAGCATGGGGGAAGGTGAGGAGGGTCAGAATACCCTGAATCTTGGCATACTCATTTTTTAGCATGGGAATAATCCTTTTTTGAGAAAGGAACCCCTTTTGTTTTGTTTGGAGAAATTATTCTCCTGCCACTTCATCTTAGTACCCTGACTCTTCCTAGGCTGGATTATTTTTTTTGTCCTACCCTTTGAAGTTGAAAGCCTTGTAAAAAGTGAACTTGGAAATGTGAGACATTCTGAATACCCCATTCATCAATTTACCTACATCACTTCACTGTTTTAAAATCTGGGTTGCAGTAGGACCAAGCACAAATTCAAAACTTAAAGGAGCATTCAAATTCTCATTTTTACATTCTCAGAAAAATTCTGGTTTTCTAACCAAGAATACCTTCTCAGTAAAACAGAAGGGGCTGCATTTCTAAAAACTGTGTCCACACCTTCCAAGACATTCCACAAAGCATGTATCAAAACCCGAGTCACATTATAAACACTCACTGATATAAACTTCTGTTCACAGAATAACTGAATTTTCTGTCATGTGGTGAAGTTTCCATTTCTTCTTACTAAGAACTAGACTAGAGCACAAAATATTTGGGGACAGAGTATCATGTCTAGCAAAATGTCTCTTACTCTGGACCTCTTCTGCACCTAAAACAGCCCCAGAGGATGTCTCTTTTTACTACTTTTTCTTCCACTGTAAATATACAAAGAAAGATACTACTTTTCTCAGCTTAAGGCAACAACAGATTCAAAACCATAGGCTGAGGCATGCTTCTGTTGATTTTTTTTATTTTAGGTGCAACTGGATTTGAGGGGGTGGGGGCAGTTGTATTAGATCCATCAAATAGGATAAAACACCAGACATAATAATATCTGACTAAGGTCAGCAATAATAGAAATTATATGAAGTAATGCCATATGTGCCAGAGAGAGTAGGGCAGCACGTGTCTAACATATGCCAGCATAGCTAGCTTTGACTATCACACTGATTTGTACAAATGCTTGTGTTAAAAATATGCATCAACATTGGGTCCTGATGGACAGAAAAGAGATATACATGTATGTCAGACAATATTACAACTGATTAAATGTATATATTTTAACAGAAAATTCTGGAAGGGAAGAGGTTAATCTCAATCCAGATAAATTTGAAAAATAGTTTGAAAATTAAATGGGTTGGTTTAGACCATAAAGATTTTATCTTACAGGTCTGATTGCAGCCAGAGACTAACATGTCTGGGAAAACTTTTAGTTATGTACTCACCATAACTTCAGATGTTTGGGATCCATCTCGCCTACATTCTGACTGATGGGTTTGGAGCCGATCCCTCGGCTCCGACTCGGCACGCTTATGCTATAGAGCGAGGCCTCTTATTGGCTGAGCTATCTTTATCCCAGGATGCACCACCACTAATCCCCCAGATCTTGTTTGTCCGCATTCATGCACACATGCATAACTTGATTATATAACATTGTTAGATGTTTCAAGATGAAACAACAGGATTCGGACCTTCTGATATCCTCTGATCTCCAAGGAAGGGGGAAGGAGGGTGGGTTATTAGGAATGTAGGCGAGATGGATCCCAAACATCTGAAGTTATGGTGAGTACATAACTAAAAGATGTTATGTGATCCTATCTCGCCTACATTCTGACTGATGGGACAGCGTCCTAGCACCTAAATCCCGGGTGGCTCATTGGAAAACACTCCTGAGCACTGTGGAACCAAATGAAGCTCATCCTCTAGATGCCACATCTAATTTGTAGTGAGAAATGAAGGTATGCGGGGAAGACCATGTAGCCGCAGCACAAATGTCACTAATAGCAAGCTTAGAATGAAATGCTACCAAAGTAGCCATAGCCCTTGTAGAATGAGCCTTGACAGAGGTGGAAAGCTCCTTGTTAGAAAAAACATAAGCTTGAGTAATACAGTCCCTGATCCATTTGGCAATAGTGACCTTTGTGACTGCGTTGCCCAATTTGTTTTCTGCAAAGGACACAAACAACTGATCTGTATTCCTTGATTGTTTGGTCCTATCCAAATAAAAACGTAACTGCCTCTGGACATCTAGTGTGTGGAAAATAAATTCTGCTTTATTGGAGTATTTTGGGAAAAAAACTGGGAGCTCTAATGACTGTTGCAAGCATAAAGTAGAGCAGACTTTAGGAATAAAAGAAGGATTTGGTCTGAGGGAAAATCTATCTGTATGAAAAACCAAGTACGGAGGTTTTACTGACAAAGCTTGAAGTTCTGAAACCCTTCTGGCTGAAGTAATTGCCACTAGGAAAGCTGTCTTCCATGATAGAAACTTTAAATCACAGGTAGCTGCCGGTTCAAAGGGGGAAGAAGTCAAGGCACGTAATACTATATTGAGATCCCATGGAGGTGCAGGATGAGAAACTGGAGGTCTTAATAGAGCAGCACCTTTCAAGAAGGTCTTACACAACCTGTTGCTCATTAAAGGTGGGTCTATGGATTCATGAAAGTTAGAAATTGCTGCCAATTGTACTTTGATGGTAGAAACAGAAGAGCCTTGGTTGAAAAGAGAGGTTAGGAACTTGAGTACTTCTGCTATGGGGGTTGAAATGGGGTCCAGGCCCCGGAGTTGAGCCCATATAGCAAATCTTTTCCATTTGCTAGAATAAAGTTTCTTCGTAGTCGACTTGTGGGCTGAAGACAATATGTGCACTACATCTGGGTCTAGTGCATGTCTCCTGACTATGGTTGGAAGAGGAGGAGCCAGGCCGTCAATCTTAATGTGTGTAGGGACTGGTGTAGTAGTCCCGACTGATGTATCAGTAGGTCTGGGACCTGGTCCAGGAACCATGGACCTTCCAGAGCATGTTTCCAAAGATAAGGAAACCAGACTTGACGAGGCCAGTAAGGAGCAATTAAGATCATCTTGCTCCCTAAGAGAGAAGCCTTCTGAATTACCTTGGGTAGGAGAGGAACTGGAGGGAAGGCATAAAGCAGGCCAGTGGGCCAAGGATGGACTAACGCGTCCATAGGGCTCTTCCCCGGAGCCGGGGTTAGAGAGAAAAAATCTTTGCACTTCGTATTCAGAGGAGTCGCGAAGAGGTCGCAGCACGGAACTCCCCATTCGCTGAAAATCTGTCTTGTAATAGTCATATTCAGAGACCACTCGTGAGGAGAGAGGATGGTCCTGCTCAACCTGTCGGCTACGACATTGGATTTGCCCGGTATGTGAGTAGCCACTAGGAAGCGTTTGGTTGAGATTGCCCATTCCCAGACCCTCATCGCTTCTCTGCAAAGAGGATAGGATCTGGTCCCTCCCTGCTTGTTCAGGTACCAGACAATTGACATGTTGTCCGAGTGAACAGCAATTACGCCCTGAGGGAGGTAACAGTGAAGGGCTTGAAGGAACAGGAGTACTGCTCTCATCTCTAGGATGTTGATGTGGAGAGAGGTCTCTTCCGGATGCCATTTGCCCTGGACTGACCTGCCCAGGGAATGCCCCCCCCACCCCGTCTGGGAGGCGTCCGTGGTCAAAGTGGCCACCGGAGGAG
This sequence comes from Protopterus annectens, assembly GCF_019279795.1. NCBI lineage: Eukaryota > Metazoa > Chordata > Ceratodontiformes > Protopteridae > Protopterus > Protopterus annectens. Next base: position 117,622,771 of record NC_056727.1, on the reverse strand, counting down.
GAAGAACAAAGGGTCGTCCCTGATCCAAATTGGAAGACACTAGCCACCAGCGAAGGTCCCGTCTGCAAGATTCTGTGATCCATATTAGATGATTGAGAGGGAGTTCCTAAAAGGACCACTGAGTTGAGAGAAGCCACTGGAGGATTCTCATGTGTAACCTTGCCAAGGGAACTAGCAGAACTGTGGCAGACATCGATCCCAATAGTTGCATGACCATTCTGGCTTGGGCTTTGGACCTGGGGAGTAAGGCTCGAACCTGATTTTGTATGATCTGAATTCTGTCTGCAGGTAGATAGACCCGCATCTGGTTTGAATCTATCTCTGCCCCTATGAATCTTATTCTTTGAGATGGCCGTAACACAGACTTTGGCCAATTGAAGGTGATTCCGAGGGAATTGCCCAGTGATGTTGTGGCTTGCAGGCTCCGTAGAAGTAGATGCTTGGAGGTGGCAGTTAGAAGCCAGTCGTCTAGGTACGGAAACACCTGGAATCCTAGACCCCTCAAGTGAGCAGTCACTACTGCCAAACATTTGGTGAACACCCTGGGGGCTGTGGTGAGACCAAAGGGCAGCACACGGAACTGAAAATGACTGATTCCTAGGCTGAAGTGCAAGTGTCTCCTGGAAGTTTGATGTATTTTGATATGGTAATACGCGTCCTTGAGGTCTATGGAGCACATCCAAACACCTTTCTCCAACAACGGGAGAATGGTTTGTAAAGTGACCATTCAGAACTTGGACTTCTTGACTGAACGGTTTAGGTTGCTTAGGTCCAAAATGGGCCTCAAGTCCCCGGTCTTTTTTGGCACTAAAAAGAATCTTGAGTAAGTCCCTAATCCGATCTGGTCTGCGGGGACCGGTTGGATGGCTCCTTTTTGCAGCAGTTTTGAAATTTCTATGGCTGCGGTATCCCGTTGACTGGGTGGCGGGTCCGGGATTCTTTTGGACTGAGGGGGGGGGACAACAGAATGGGATGGAGTAACCTCCGGCGATAATTCGAAGCACCCATCGGTCCTGAGTGATCCCTTCCCAGGCCTTTAGGCGCTTGACGACCCCGACTGGCTCCGGAGCAGCACAGTCGGGCAATCCCTCAGGGACTATGAAAGGTTGAAGAGCCACGAAAGGACTCGCGGTCTCCAGTATTGTGGGGGCCTCTGCCGCCTCTGGGACGGCATCTTCCTGATGAATTTCCCCCTCCTCTGCCTCTGGAGGGGGAACCTTCCTGCTGAGAGGGGTAAGACTTCTGCGATCTCTGGAACCACATCTTCCCTCCTCTTTTAGCCTTGGGATAAGGCCGAAAGGGAGTGGAAAATCGAGCCCCTATGGCAGTCAGAGTCTTACCCTCCTGTTCACAGCGGGTAAGTGTGTCTTTCACCTTGGGCCCAAACAGGGAGGACCCATCAAAGGGGGCGTCGGTGAATGAAGACTTGAAGGCCTCCGCGAAATGACACAGGTGGAGCCAGGCTTTTCTCCGTAGAGCAATGCCTGTACCCGCCACTCTACTCGCCCCTTCGGCCGCATACGAGATGAGCCTCATGGACGAGTTCGAAATGGATGACATTGTAGCCAGCTGAGATCCAACAGTCTGGGCCAGCTCCTCAGGCAGGTTACCTAAGAGGGTATCGGACAACTCCTTAATCAGATCCCTCTGGAATCTCGTGAAGTGCGTTAGGTAGTTCAGAGACCTCAAGGTAAAGGCCGCTGAACTTAGGGTGCGCTTGCCGTACTGATCCATGCTCCTAGACTCCTTATTAGGAGGATGGACGGACGTAGAAGCCTCTGCTACATCCTGCTGCGTAGCAGATGCCACCACCATAGCATCCACAGCCACACCTTTCGTGAGGAACTCTCTATCTGGGGGTGCTGAAAGAAATTTGTTTGGACGAGCGGGCACTGGTTCCACAGAGTCCGGGTGTTCCCACGCCCTTTGACAGATCAAATCCAAGAGCTCGTCGAAGGGCGGAGACACCCAGGAGGCGGAGGGCTGAGCCCCGAAGGCCTTCAGGAACACCGACTCATCAGCAGAGGGAGGTTTGGACTGCCAGCCGCCTCGTTGTTTTAGGGCTTCTAGGATGTCTGCAAAGGAGACATCATCCGAGGATGACTTGGGGGACCCCTCTGCATCATCGAGATCGGTGTCAGATGTCAAAGACTCGTCAGGGGAGTCAACGTGCTTCCTCTTGCACGTTTTCTTCCTGGGAGGTTCTTCCGAAGAGGCTTCAGAAGGACCTCCAGGAGGGGGAGAAACCCCAGCTGGGGTAACCTGAGGCCCAGGGGCTCCGCTGTCTGCTGACAGGGGAACTGCCAACGACCCAGTCTCCAAATGTAGGGAAGGAGCTGGGGAAACTGTGGAGGTAGCCAATGAAGATTTGGCTAGAGCACTCCTCATAGCCCTGAAGGTGGGACCACCAGAATCCTGGGAAGGTCCCCCCTCCATGGCCACGACAGTGGACGGTAATCCCGCCGCCGACGCACCAAGAGGGAGACTTGGGACCGAAGGTATCAATCCCGAAGCCTCCCCCCCAGGGCCGAAGGAAGAAGTCCGTGCACTGAACTCCGACCCAGGAGCCGGAGTCGGAGCAAGGGTCGGGCCTGACCCTGACACCTCCACTGGTTCCACCAACACCTGCTCCAATGGTGCCGAAGCTGTTGGAGGGGGAAGTGCTGTAAGGGAGTGGACCATCGGCTCCGAAGCCAAATGGGCTGGAGCTGAAACCATCTTTTGGAACACCGGAGACTGGAAAAGTCAAAGGAGTACCCTGTCGATGTCCAAATCAGACATTCTGGAAGATCTCGAGGATACCGATCGGGCCCGAACCGATTTCTCCATCGGCTCCGAAGGGCTCGGGGACCGGCTCCGAAAGGACTCTACAATTATCGGCTCCAAGGAAACCTTCAAGGAAATTTCCCTCGGTGCCGATAAGGACTTCGGCTCCGAGGGGGAAGTGTCTGAGCCGATGACCCTTATCGGCTCCAATATCAGTGGAGCCGATGAGGGTGACCTCGCCTCGATGCTCCAGACCTCGGCTCCGAAACCAGAGGGGTCGAGGTAGGAGGCATCGAGGCAGACCGTTCCGACCTCGGCTCCGAAGTCCGTGGAGCCGATGGAGAAGTCTGCTTACCTTTTTTAGCCGTCGGTTCCGACTGACTGGTCGGAGCCGGCACTTTCCTCTTCTTAGGAGACGGAGAGGAAGATAAAGCCTCCTCGAAAGAAGGCTTGATTAATCCTTTAATGATTAATTTGTTTTTCCTCTCCTGGAGGACTCGGGAGGAAAACGCATGGCATACACTGCAGGATTCTTGGAGATGTTTGGCGCCAAGACAATAGACGCACGAGGAGTGGTCGTCCGTTATGGACATTTTAAACCCACACCTCGTGCACTTTTTAAACCCGGAGGGTTTATGTTCCTTAGACATAGTTGCAGAAAAAAACAGAAAACAACAGTAAACTTTAAACAGTTTTAGGACACAGGTACAATAAGTATGCCCGTACTCAAATATTATAAACTGAAACAAAAAACTTTTTTTTTTTTTTTTTTTTTACACACAGCAAAGGAAAAGGGAAGAAACAAAGAGGGTCAAGACCCTCTAACTTAAATGGGTACTTGACCCACACACAACCACTAAAGTAGTTAGTACAGGGGAAGGCCCCTCTAACTGAAACGGAACCTTCTCTGACAGGAAAATTAAAGCAAAATGCAATAAAACAACAAGAGACACACTCGTACACAAAAAATAGCCATTAAAACAGCTTTTGGGTTGAAAAGAGAGAACTACTGACAGGAAAAGATACTATTAATATAGTACTTAGCCCAGCCAATGTTGAGACCACGTCCAAGCTCTGTAAGCGGCAAACGAGATCTGGGGGATTAGTGGTGGTGCATCCTGGGATAAAGATAGCTCAGCCAATAAGAGGCCTCGCTCTATAGCATAAGCGTGCCGAGTCGGAGCCGAGGGATCGGCTCCGAACCCATTAGTCAGAATATAGGCGAGATAGGATCACATAACATCCAGAACTAGGAATCTTACTGTATTGTCCTTAGGGGTGAACTAATTGCTACCCTAGAAGAGTGGAAGTATTTGAAATCATTTTACAGCTTTCAGATGCTGCAGCAGATCTTGTCAAACCTCTGGGTGTATATTTTATTGGGTTCCTATTACATGATCGAACTTCAACAAGTTCGAACCCTATATAGTTGAAACCGTATAGTCAAACTTGCTGAAGTTCGAACACAGAAAAAATAAAAGATGGAACTCCCCTGCACCCCCCACACCCCTCACTCTTTAAATATACCAACTCAGAGACTGCACTATAGTATGGAAAGGGAATATTTCCCTTTACTGCATTGTAGCGCAATCTCGGAGTTGGTATATTTAAAGAGCAGGGTGTGTGGGGGAATGCAGCCCCCCACATGGGGGGTGCAGGGGGGCTTACCCCCCTGCTTGCAACAGTTAGTTTACTGTTGCATCTTTTTTTCCCCCATGTTCGAAGTTTTGAAAGTTTGATACTGTCGTGTTCGAAGTTTCAAAACTTCAATCACGTAATAGGAACCCTATTGTACCAGAGTCAGGTGACCAGATGTGATGTCATTCCATAACCAGCAATGAAATGATTTTTTAGATATTAGTGAGATATATGATGGCACTCTCGCAGCAGTACTTTGTTGTTCAGAACCTGACAGGAAAGATCTCTCACAGATATCTCACACAAACACACCTCATCTTGTCTTGCTCTAGTAAGCAACTCAACACACTCCATCTTGCCTTGCTTTTGTAAGTAACCAGGGGACAGTAATTCTTTAGTCAGTCAGGAAAATATTGTGAAATTAATTAAATATTGTTTTTCTGCATCTGTGTGAATCTATCCGACTGTGTTAGTTTATATCTCCTGTGACTGAAACTCTGTTGTATATTGTAACTAGATATTCAGTATTCTCGTGGTTTCTATTTTATTATTTATTATTAAATATTTCTATACCTTTCATTGTGGCTGTTCTTTTATAGAATACATTTAACATCTTAAGAGTACTTATGCTTATTTTAATGAAACTGGGCCGCTCCTGAAATCCTTGTTGCATTGCTCAAACTCCACCATTTGTATTATTATTAATTTTACTCAATATAATTGAGTACGCTTATAAGAGCCTTTGAGTAGCTGACTGGTGGCAACATAATTAACTTATAGTCTGGGCAATCTGACAACCTTTCCCAGGTGTGTGTGTGTGTGTGTGTGTGTGTGTGTGTGTGTGTGTGTGTGTGTGTGTGTGTCAGCAACTTGGAACTGGGACTCAGAGCTCCAAAGTGATCAGTGTGGATTGTTGTCTGGGGCCTGGAGAGAGACAGAGAGTCCAGCCCCAGGTTTGGAGTATATTACCCGTGTGCTCTTAAGGGAAATTGTACTGTGTGAATCCATTGTTGGACAATTTGCAAGAGATGCAATTACATTAGGAACCTAGAGTCCATGCTCTCTCCATCACAAGCCAGTATATCTGGTACTGAGAAGGTTGTCAACATCCATGCTCTCTCCATCACAAGCCAGTATATCTGGTACTGAGAAGGTTGTCAACACAATCACTACACCTCAAACACACCCACACCTACACAACACAGACTCACATATGTGGAGGTCCTTAGCAAAAACATACCCAAACAAAGGAGATCTCCAAGGCAAAAACCTCTGAGGCAAAAACACACATGATCTCCATAGCCCTCCACACCACATACCATGCATAGTTCACACACCTGTGTCTCACAACCATTAAGGCTTAACCATAAACCCAACGTATTAGTCATAGGAGACTCCATTGTGAGACACACAGATGTACCTCTCACCAGGCTGGATAAGGAGAAAGTCACGGTTAGTTGTCTATCAGGAGCCAGAATCCATCATATCACACACAAACTCAAGTCTCTCAACAACAGGTACTGTAATGACTCTGTCATAGTCCATGTTGTTGTGAATGACTTGAGACATACCTCCCTGGAATCTATGAAGAGAGGCATGATTGAACTCACTGAATATGTGTTCCAGGTAAGTATGTCCCTAGCCTTAAGCAGCATTCTACTGTCACCCAGAATGATGCCTCAATACAAACAGAAAATGATTGACTTTAACAATTGGCTTAGTTTCTGGTGTCATTCCAGGAGGATCCAATACCTGACACCCTGAGAAGATATGATCAACAAACCATGATGCTTTGCCAGAGATGGCCTGCATCTGTCACACTTGAGTTTCAGGCTTCTGGCAAAGGCACTTGCCTCCCTTATAGTGCCTTTTTGAGAAAAAGTGATGAGGTTAAAACTGCCAACATAAAAATTTCAACAAAACCCAAATTAAAGGTCATACTGCTAAATGCAAGGGGTCTAAACATGAAACTACACTCATTGCAAGCATTCTTAACCCTGGAAAATGCTGACATCTGCGAGTCACGGAAACCTGGTTCAAAGCTGTGGAGAGTACTTCAGCCATACCTGGTTACTCATCAAATCATATATTCAGACCCCAAACTGTGGGTAGTAAAGCCAAAGGAGGTGGAATCTCAATATATATTAAAGACAAACACACCTCCAGGCTGGTCAAATAGTATGATGCACAGGGGACACTCCAGGTGCAGTTAACCATTGACAAGCCCTCTATACAAATCATAGCTAGCTACTGGCCCCCAAATATGACCCAAGATGCCCAAACTGCCTATCAAGACCTCTTCAAATCTATCAACATTCAACCCTTTACCCTGATCCTGGGTGACTTTAACTACCCAAACATAGACTGGAAGAACTATTCATGCCAGAACACAAATGCCAACAGATTCCTCGATATTGTCAATGCAAATGCTTTGGAACAGCTAGTCAATACCCCTACATGAGGTGATAATATCTTGGACTTGATATTAACCAACATGAGTAACCAGTGCAGCATCTCTGCAGTATCATCCTCCCTAGTAAGATCAGACCATAAAGTGGTCACGTTCGAAGTCACCATCTCCCCTGACCACCCTCTATCTAGGGTCAAACAAAAAATACTTTTCAAAAGCTGATTACAGCCTCCTGAGGGATGGTATAAACAGCTTCACAGACCCCTTCCCTCTCTAGGAACTGGCACCAGCATTCAAAACTATACCAGATTACTATACGAACATTTATATAGATACATGGAATCAGGAATACCTGACAGGACTAAATCATCCTCTGCAAGGAAGAGTAAACCTGTCTGGTGGACATCTGCAATAAATAAACTCTATAACAAAAGAAATAAATTGCTGTCCAGGACCAAGAAGGAGCAGATGCCCAACTGGAAGCAATCTCTCCTTAGCCTAAACAAGCAAATAAGAGATCTAGTGAAATCCAAAGCAAACTTTGAGTCCAGACTGGCCACATCTACTAGAGACAATCATAAGGCCTTCTTCACATATGTCTGTAATCTCAAAGGTAGCACCCAGATCTGTTCAGAACTGGTGGTCAAGGACACCACATATACAAATGCCGTAGATATAGCAAACTTGCTGGCTGACAGATTCAGCGAAAATTTCACCCTCTGTCCCCCCATCAGTAAATCAGGACATTCCCAGTACCTGTGCCCTTTCCCTTATATCTAGGGATCAGGTCATCACTGCTCTCTCTAAGACAAAAAATACAGCCTCCATAGGACCTGATAACATCCTAGGCTGCATCCTACATGAACCCAGGTAGGAATTTGCAGCAGCATTAGGCGCCCTATTGAATCAAAGTATGAGTACCAGCTTTGTCCCAGCTGAGTGGAGGACAGCCACTGTCATCCCTTTACACAAAGGTGGAACATCCACTGATCTGGCAATTACAGACCCATCAGCCTAACCAGCCTGATCTGCAAGGCCATGGAACAGATTATCATGGACCTCATTAAGGAGGACATTGGCAACCTCCAAACACTCGATCCCACACAGTTTGGCTTCATCAAGGGGAGGTCATATCTGTTAAATTTGGTCGACTTTTTTGAGACAGTCACCAAAGCCATGGATGAGGGGAAGACAGTGCATACCACCTACCTTGACCTGGCCAAAGCCTTCGGCACTATTCCCCACTCGGGCATAATAGATAAACTCTCTCAACTAGGCATCAATCTGTATGTTACCAGATGGGTAGCGAACTGCCTTAGTGATAGAACCCACCTAGTCAAAATAGGGAAAGCCACCTCAAGCAGTAGACCAGTATCGAGTGGCATACCTCAGGGTTCGGTCTTGGGGCCTCTGTTATTTGGGATATACTTTGCTGAGGTGCAGGCCAAAACCAGTGGGCTATGGCTGATCAAGTTTGCAGATGACTGCAAACTGGGAGCTGTCATCAATTCCCCTAGTGACGTGGACATCCTCTAAGAGGGTCTCACCCAAACAAATGACTGGTGCCAGAAACATGGCCTCAAGCTGAATACAAAAAAATGCAACATCATCCCCTTTGGGGAGAGTGATGTCCTTACAAATTATCACATTAATAACAATGTCCTAAGCTTGCAGTCAGTCATGAGGGATTTGGGCACCCAGATTGATAGCAACCTGACTTTTGACCACCATGTTGCTTCCATTGTACAGAAAGCTTTCTACATGGTCCACCTCATAAGTAAGGGTATCTCATCCAGGACAAAGGTCATAACATCCCGGTATTCTTCCCTTATAAGGCCCATTATTGAGTACAATGCCCCATTTGACATTTACCTCACAAAGCACATGCAGCAGTTGGAGAGACCACAGAGGTTCCTCACCAAGAAAATTCAGGTCCTCAAAAATCTACCATACACAGATAGGCTAAAAGCCCTATCCCTCTACTCTGTTTCAGACAGACTCCTCAGAGGTAACCTCTCAGTCTGGCATACAAGGCGATCTTGGACCCCACCTTGATGGGACTGCTGCATATCCTCAAGTCAAGCTCCACTAGAGTAACCCAGACACATGGCCTCAACCTGGTCTGCAACATCAATAGGACTTGATGACGGTACAGATTTGTGTCCCAGAGACTTCCCCATCTATGGAATAGACTCCCTCTCCATGTCATGCAGAGTACCTCTTTACCCCTTTTTAAGTGCAACCTGGATAACTGGATGGGAAATAGAAAATACATCCCTGGGATTCCACCCGTGTCCCTGCTGGACAGGGACATCAGGTGCTGATTTGTCTATGGATGGGCTAAACTCTTGGCTAGGCTTATAAGGGCCTCAGGGCCAATAGCCTAGTAACTTCCTATGATCCTATGTAACATTCACGTATCCAAATAAAAACAAAAAAAAAATCAAAGACGTCCTTAAATCAAATAGAAACTTTTTAAAACAGCATAAATACAGATTTACTTAGAGATTCCCTTATCAGAAATAAATAAAAAAAAATTCTACAGAAAATGTGAATAAAGTAATTTGCAGTAACATCACAATTTACTAATAAAATCAGATATGGCAGTGTTAAATCAGAATAAATATCATAAAAATGAAGAAAAAAGTAAAAAAATGCAATATGTCCCATTCAGAACTTCAAAACACAGCAGATGACCAACAGAAAACAGGCACAATTAAATTGTGACTGTTCATGCATGAGGCAATCCCAAGTTGTTCAAATGATACCAAATAACTTCAGTTTTCCAGTACGAGTCATAAAATACTTTAGAAAAGTCCCATAACTGCAAAAAAAAAAAAAAAAAACTATTGAGAATGCAAACAGAATTCCCAGAGGAAATGCCAACTGGCTCACGGACAGAACCCACACTGTGAAAGTAGCGGATTCCAAGTCCAACATCAGACCAGTGACAAGTGGAGTACCACAGGGTTCAGTCCTGGGTCCTCTCCTGTTTGGTATCTACTTCTCTGAAGTGCAGGCCAACACAGAAGGTCTTTGGCTAACAAAGTTTGCAGATGACTGCAAACTAGGAAACTCCTAACGATGTGGACAAACTACAAAAGGGTCTCACTGAGACAGATACCTGGTGTCAAAGCCATGGCCTGAAGCTCAATGCCAAAAAGTGTATTGTCATCCCCTTTGGTAAAAACTCTATACCCATGAACTACCACATAGCTGGTAGTCTACTTAATGCCGAAAATGTGATAAGAGACCTTGGGACACAGGTGGACAGTAGTCTCGCCTTTGATAATTACATCACCACAGTGGTCAGGAAATCCTTCTACGTGGCTCATCTCATCACAAAAGGATTCTCATCCAGAAAAAAAGAGGTCATTGTTCCCCTCTACTCATCACTCATTAGAACCATTATAGAGTACAACTCCCCTTTTGGTATGTACCTCACAAGACATCTACAACAACTGGAAAGACCACAGAAATACCTCACAAAGAGCATTACTGGCCTCAAACAGATGCCCTATGCAGACCGTCTCAAAAAACTACAGCTTTAGTCCATCGCATATCGCCTACTCAGGGGTGATCTCTGCCTAACATACAAAGCTATGTCAAACCCAGAACTGTTGGACATGCTCCACTTAAAGAAATCCCAATCCCTCCGAGCTACATGCTCTAGGGACCTTAACCTTGTCACCACAATAAACAGGACATGCTGGAGGGATAGATTCCTACCCCAGAGACTTCACATACTCTGGAGCAGACTACCTATCTATGTCAAACAGAGTTCTTCATTAGCACTCTTCAAGAAAAATCTTGATGATTGGATGGGAAATGGGAAATTCACCCCAGGGATCACTTCTGTGGCTCTGCTCGACAGGGGCACAGGAAAATAATTTTCTTGGGTGGCGAAAGCCAGGGTACATTTTTTGGCTAGGCTAGGGCCGATAGCCTAGTACCTACCTATGAACCTATGACAGCAGTGGTAAATAGCAAAAGAATTAAAAAAAATTATATATATATATATATATATATATATATATATATATATATTTTTTTTTTTTAATAAAACAGAAAGAAATCAAAAGTATATAATTATAAAGATGAAGGGAATTCCCAAAGAGATCTTATTAGAGTCTAGAAGCTGTAGTTCACCAATACAGGCTGCTGATGAGATTCAACTGTGTGAATCCTACAACTGCCACTAAAAGCTAAACTGATTTATTGTGACAGGGGTTAGGCTTCCCGTGATGGGAAGTGTTGCTTTCGTGTTGGTACATGAATAAACGAGTCTTTGTGAGTTCTGTTTAAGCAGCTTTATTCTATACAAACACATTACTGTAGAGGCGATTGACTACGACTAAGTAACTTATATACAAACTAACTACTGTGATCATACATGCTTACTCTCTGTCTGCTTCTACAAAATGGCACTAGGGATTGTACGTGTCTGGGATTTATATGTCCATGCACAGCCTCACCAAGGAAACAGGAACAACAATTTTAGGACCTTTGAAAATAATGCCATCTTCCATCAACAATTCATCTCTGTAAGGAAAATACGATTGCACCTCAGGTGACAAACTAGATTGCACTGATGGCCATCCAACACTGACGTAATGATTAAGATTTTGTGAAACTGGATCAGTCATAGTGTGATCTCTCAACTCATCAAGTCTAGTGGTGCAAAAATTATGCACTGACATTACATCAAAGTCAGAAGTTTCAGCATCAAGCTGTTCTGTTGTACTTTTAGGTGATCTGGATAAGGTATCAGTCAGATAGAGCAATTTACCTTTAGTGTAGACCACTTTGAAATTGTACTTTTGCAATTTGAGCATCATTCTTTGTAATCTCGCTGGAGTGGAATGCATAGGCTTATTTAGAGTAGTAACTAGAGACTGATGATCAGTTTCAATCTGGATAGCTCAACCTTAAATATAATCGTGAAACTTGAAACATGCAGAAATTATCACCACAAGCTCTTTCTCAATTTGAGCATAATGCATCTCTGTTTGAGTAAGTGTCCTAGATGCATAGGCTACTGGTCTGCTCTCTTGAAGAATAACTGCACCAAGGCCAAAATTTGAAGCATCACAGAAAAGAACAACTGGTTTATTCACATCATAGTATCTTAACGTAGGTGAGGTGGCAATTTTCTGCTTAAGGTCATCAAACGCCTTCTGATGATGCTCCAACCATGACCATACAACATTTTTGCATGTTAGCTCTCTCAAAGGTACTGTCAACTCACTAAAGTCTGGTATAAACTTGCCTAAATAGCTGACTGTGTCCAGAAAACGCTTTAAACCTTGCACATTATCTGGTGCTAACATCTCTAAAATAGTTTGTTTGGATTGGTCAGGTCTTAAGCCTGTACTTTTAAACAAATGTCCTAAGTAGGTTACTTCTGGAAGTCTGAATTTGCACTTCAGAGGATTGAGCTTCAAGTTTATTTCACATGCTCTGTCTAGGACTTTCTTGAGGTTTCTGTCATGCTCAGCTTTGCCATTGCCTCCAACTAATAGATCATCTACTATTATAGTACAAGGATAACCTGAAAAAATTTGTTCCATTGCATGCTGAAAGACTTCACTTGCAGAATTTATTCCATATGGCATCCTTATGAATCTGTATCTGTCAAAAAGAGTACCAAAAGTAGTTAGAAGTGAGGATTTGTGATCAAGCATTACTTGCCAAAATGAACTCTTTGCATCCAAAACATAAAATACAGTGGAATTTGGTATTAGAGGTGCATCTTCCTCACCTTGCGTATTGGATGATATGGCCTTTTTAATGCTTTGTTCAAATCTCTAGGATCAAAGCATATTCTGATTTCATCTGAGCCTTTCTTATGAGCGGCTACCATGGAAGACACCCATTCAGTTGGTTCTGTGACTGCACAAGTCACACCTTGCTGCACCATCTTATCCAACTGAGCTTTGACTTTATTTTGCATTGCTATTGAAACCCTTCTTGCTGGTCTGACTACTGGAGTGGCCTTAGGATCTAACTTCGTGGAATATACAACTGGAAATTTGCCCAATTTGTCATTGAAAACATCAGCATACTCTGAGAAAATGGCTTTGGAAAAAACATGAATGTAGTACTGCACTCACATGATGAACTTCTTTAGCAAAAGAAAGTGGATTCATTCTCAAACTGTCATTGAGACCTAGTAAAGATTGCACTGGTTGTCTGACTACGTAGAATAATAAGTTGTAACAGTTCTCATCCAAATAACATGAAAGTATTACTGAACCTTTGGCTTGAATTTCTTCACCACCATATGCAACAAGTTTTGCGCGCCTGGTCACATTGAGTTGTTCGTTAGTTATCACTTTTGCAAATGTGTCTGCTGATATAACATTACACTTTGACCCAGTGTCTACTTTGAGCTCTATGGATTTTCCATTAATCTGAAATATACAAAACACTTCACTCCTCGTTAACAAGTTTACTGCATCTACTCTTTGTCCAAGTGCTGATAACACCATCTACATAGAAAGCTGACTGTTTTGACTCTACTTGATCAACTTTCTTTTTTATGCGATCTTTCTTTACAACTGAGTGAGGCTTACTTCATTTCTGAAACTTTTGGAAATGGCTCCACTTTTTACACTTGTGGCACTGCTGACCATATGCTAAACGCTGCTCTCTTTTAGATTCATGAATTTGTACCACAATTGCGACAGTTAACAATAAAGCTAGACTTGGGTTTTGCTGACTCATGTTTGTGTTGCACTGAGCTGGCGGTGGAGCTTGCACTTTTCTGGAACTTTCGGGAAAGCTTCATGCCTTCTTTGAAAACCTTGTTGCTTTCTCTTGCTTAGGCCTGTTTCTGTTTGCCACGTGTTGCATACTATCTACGTTTGCTCAGGAGCTCACTGAAACCATGCTTTTGTCACTTGCAAGCATGTTCGTATGTCTTTCTGTCACCTCATGCATCTGATATATCTCTACTGCTTTGCTTAATGTCAAATCACTATTACAAAGTAGAATCTTTCTCACTGCAGCACTATTAATACCACATACAAGTCTGTCCTTTATCAGCTCGTCTTTCAAATCACCGAACCAACATGCTTTAGCTTTGGTTTCTCAAGTTAGTTATATAAGCTACAAATGTTTCCCCTGGTTTCTGATTTCTTTTGTAAAACAAATGGCTCTCGAATGTAATGTTTGCCTGGGGGTTGCACATTTCTCTGAACTTACGCTTCAAACATTCGTGGTCTTCCCTTGATTCATCTTGCACAACAATATGGCAGTATGCACCTTCGCCTTCATATACTGCTGGCATATATACAAATGAACGTTCCCTTTCTATGGCCTCAGATCCTGCTAGATTTAGCAAAATAAATGCCTTGGCACATACCTCTTTATCTATATAAGCTGCTCGTATGAAAATATCATACTCTTGCTCAAATATTCTCCAGTTCTCTGCAATGTTCTGATCAAACACAAGTGGTTGAGGTTTTCGAAATCTGTCTGCCATATTAACACATACCAGCAAAGGGTCTTGCAAATACACACAAATATACACACATGTGCATTAGTAACTGGCATAAACACAATTTCGTCAGTGCTTTTGTGCTCTGCACTTATAATTTATCTCTGAGTTTTTCTGAATTGTGCGAATAAACAACCTCGTAGCACTTTCAAGTAACTGGACTTTGGAAAATAAACTTCTCAGGCTTCCCGATGCTTTATTGCACTTTGCGAAATAGCTTTTCAGATTTCTCAGTGTTTTACTGTACTTTGCAAAATAGCTTTTTAGATTTCTTGATGCTTTATTGTGCTTTATGAAACTTTGCAGAATTGCTTTTCAAACTTTTCAATGCTTTACGGAACTTTGTGAAATAATTTCTTGGGCAATGCTTTATAAAATATTCGATCAGTAAAGGCAGAAATGCTAACATCATTTATTTTCAAAATTGGTAAAGGCAAAATGCTAAAGTAATTGGAACTTTATCGACAAAGGCAGGAATGCTACAGTCATGCGCCATCACTTGTCAAAGTCATCACTTTAAGAAACATTCAAGAACTTTACGATGCAACTGAGCAATTCACGAGCACTATAATACTCTTGTAATCATTTGTAAGAAACACCTTTTATCAATGCAAGAAATATATCAAGCAACTGTGCAATCCGAATAAATCTAACTTCTGTTGCCCAAGTTCAATATCTTTTGAAGTATTTACACTTTGCAATGACTACATGCAATACACTAAAATGTCCCCAAAATAGTGGTACCTTACTAGGCAACTCTTTACAGTACAAGAAGCACTCTGTAATGGCAGCAGTTTGCGAATAGACACACCCAGCACAATAACTTTTTTTCAAATAACCATGGTTTGACTGGATTACACAAAATAGTTGCACTTTGCACACAGTGAATTCTTTGAAATACATGCACAATAATAAGCACACACTGTAAGCACTTTTACACACTCTAAGATACTTCGAATAAATTTAATTACACCCTTAATACAATATGAGTCGTAGTTATGCCCAAATACAGCACTTTGCCCAGACACAGCAGTCACTTTGCTTTATTTTGTTTTTTTCGCTTACTGTGCTCTCTTTTCTTTTCCTTATTATATTCTTTTTGTTCATTTAAGCCTTTTTTTATGCCCAATGTACTTTCTTGTGCTCGTTTTACTCTAAACATGCCCAACTCTGCCTTAAACACACTCGTTTTGCCTTAAAAAACATGCTCGTTCTGCCTTACACGTGCATTTTGCTTAACATGCTCGTTTTGTACTTTAATGTTAATCATCTTGTCAAATACTTTTATCTTAAACATTTTCTTTAGTTTACAAACTTTTTGTACTTTCCGCTTGCCTGATAATGTGGTTTATGCCCTTGTATTGCCCTTTCTTGCTGCTTTGCATCAAATAAATAATTCATATTATTTTCATTACCTTTGACTCTGATTGTGTCTGGACTGCTTTCACCCGGTTTTACCTTCGCTGTCATCTTTACATCTCATGGTTCCAAGTGTTCTTCTCTTTTCCATCCCGGTTCTGACACCATGTCACTTTCTTGTTGGTACATGAATAAACGAGTCTTTGTGGGTTCTGTTTAAGCAGCTTTATTCT
Organism: Protopterus annectens; assembly: GCF_019279795.1. Taxonomy (NCBI): domain Eukaryota; kingdom Metazoa; phylum Chordata; order Ceratodontiformes; family Protopteridae; genus Protopterus; species Protopterus annectens. Next base: position 117,606,864 of record NC_056727.1, on the reverse strand, counting down.
ATACAAACACATTACTGTAGAGGCTAGTGGCTATGACTAAGCAACTTATATACACACTGACTACTGTGATCATATATGCTTATTCTCTGGCCGCTTCTACAAAATGGCACTAAGGATTGCACATGTCTGGGATTTATACGTGCACACACAGCCTCTCATTCTTCTTAAAGACATAGCACACACACACATTACACTGTGATGTACAGGAAGGGATTAGTCAATCTCCTATCTCAGGGAGTCAGAGGATGGGATCCTAGCCCTGGAAAGCTGCCACTTTGAGTTTTCTGCAGGCACAGAACCCATATGCCACTGACAGTGTGAGTGATGAAAATTAAAAAATGTCATGACTTCACTACAAACGTTTTGATACCACAGCTGCAAAGTAGTGCACTTTGGGTATAGTGCATATTACTACAAAACATCTCTGGATTATCAACAGGTCTGTTCTGCCTCATAAAATGCAAAGCAGACTGAAATAGCTCCATATCAGACAGGAAATGACTACAATGACAAATTTTGCTTTTCAAAATTATTTTAAAGTACTGCATGTTACTTTTCTCTTGCTATAAATTGTAATGAACCTCCCTTACCAAGATCACAGCACCAGTACAAGTACAGTTGTGGTGCTAAACAGCATGTCAGTTTCACCCAGAAAAGTACTACAATGCCAAATGTTGTTTATTATAAATAAAAAAAAAAAACAAGCATACATACACACACAGACTCACAGACAGAAATAAACACAGCCACCCACAATTTGTAAACATGTGTACTCAAATGCACAATTAACTATTATCCAAAACATTTCACTACAAATAAACAAGGAAATGGACTATTTGTCTTAAACAAATCCTTTAAAATTAAAAAAAAACAATAAAAAAGTCAGAGGCAGTTTTCTAAATGCAATAATGCCCTTCAGTGTGGGCATTATAAGGGTGAAGTACAGTTGTGTAGTAACTTACCATAACAGTAGATGTACTACTGATCACTGTTGCAGTATTCATAACAGATGGGTTTTCGTCACTGATGTCCAGCCAGGTTACAAAAGATTTACGTTCCTGAAGGCATATGTCTGATGTGCAACCTCAGCTTATGTGCATCAGGGTATAAAGATGGATATACGTGCAAGATCCTCAATCTCCTAGCAGTGATCTGAAGACAACTGAGAGGGGAAACTAGTCAGCCAGGAGTGGTGTATTTCAAACAAGTAGGAAACTCTACCAAAAATGGATGTGTGCGTGTATGTGTGTGCGATCTGAAGCTGAAAGAGTAGAGGGGAAAGAGGGAGGGAAGGAATACTGCAACAGTGATCAGTAGGACATCCAGAGGTGCCAAAAGCTTTTGGATGCTGGGGCGGGGGCAATTTGTGATCTAAAAAGGGCACTTTTTTAAAACTATTTACTACTGCAACATGGGTTCATTTGGAGCGCATTTTAAGCTTAGCCAATTTCCCTTTTAGCACTTGAATTAACATTTCCTGATTGGTCTTACCCATCCCATGGCTGATAATTGTATATTAGCCCACGTGAGAATAACTGTGTTCATACCATAGATAATTTGAGGGGGACCCATGTAATGGATACAGCATTTAAGAACTGCTTCTATCCATTAGTGGCAAGAGAGGCAATCCTGGGGTGCATTTACTATTAAATGTAAAAGAAAAAGTAAAATTGACACCACGGCACTCGATAAAACAAAGAAACCTTATTGACATACTGCTGCTAGTTTAGAAACTTTCATCAGGTAGGCTTCTTCAGGCAAATGGCGAGTCAAGAACAAACCATTTAAATACACATCTCAATTAGTTAATTAAAATCACGTGAACAGCAGATTTAAAGTAATATACACTTACACCTAGTGTAGAAGCACTGGAAAATAACAAATACATACAGTGCTTTAGTGCATTGATGCAAAGTAGTTTACATTTAAAAGCCATTTATAATGTCCAAAAGTGAAAATACAAACATTCTTAAATATTGCTTAAAAGAAGTATCTGATTTCATTATTATGTTTCACCTTTAGAAGTGGTTTAATGGCAAAAGATTGTCATTTAAACCAGGGGGTAGTTGCGGCTTGAAGCATATGATCCATTTATTTTCCAATACTTCTGTATACATTTTAATGTCCCCTCCTCTAACATTTTCTGGAACAATTTGTAGTATGAAAAAAACTGAATTCTTGTGAAGTATTAGTATTTTTAACATGCTTATAAAGTGCATTTGTATTTACTTGTTTACGTATATCAAAGAGATGCTCACAGATCCTATCCTTAAGTCTTCTATTAGTTTCACCTATATAGAAGGCATTGCATAAATTACAAATTGCAATATATATGATATTCTTAGTGTTACATGTTCCATAGCTCCTCAGCTGAAATTATTTTTGTTTAACTGGATGAGTGAAGTATGTTTCAGTATAAATGTATTTATGAAATTGGCAATTGTTACATTTATGATTTCCTTTTTTGGTTGTAATTAATTTATTAATATATTTTTCTTGCTCTTTATAGCACAAGATTTTTTTAAGATTGTTACATGTCCTATATCCAAAGCTAAGATGTTCAATTGTTATGTCTTTAAAAGCTGGAATGTATTGTAACATAAACCAATGTTTCTTAACGATCGCTTATTTATTTTTTTTGTTGGGATCATATGTAAAAATACATCTAAAGTGTGCAAAATCCTTTATGGTATTAAATATATCTGTTTGACTAGGCTTTTTCTGAGAAGGTAGACCTTAATGAGTATTGTCTTTTAGTTTGTATGTCTCTCTTTAACCTACCTATTGGGAGGGTGGCCTAATGGTTAAGGTGTTTGCCTTACAAACACAAGGTGCAGTGTTTGAGTCTCGTAAGGGAAAATTGGCTAGGCTTAAAATGGCTCGCAAGGGCAGTAAGCTTAGTACTTATCTATGAACCTATGAACCTATGAATCTATAACTTGTTCATTATATCCTCTGTTCAAAAAACCTTTAGCCATATTTTCAAGTTGCATATCCATATTCTCTTGGCTTGTATTAAATCTGGCTACCCTTGTAAACTGGTTTCTTACTATATTGTTAAAAGTATGTGAAGTGTCTTTGTTTTATTGAGTACCGTGGTGCCGATTTTACCTTTTCGTTTACATTTATTTTGAACTTAGTACAATCAGCTTTATCCGTCATAACTTTTATATATTTTTTTGTGTATTTTCTATTACCCATCCTTAGATCTAAACTGTATTTGAATATGGACAAGGACGAGCTCTGTTTTACTTGAATGGATAGTCTGTTCTGGAACAGTGGTATCCTGTAATATATTATCCGTCTCTCCACAACATTCTGTTTAGATACCTGAACTGCGTATTTCTGATGCCATTTGACTTGCTGATGTTCAGTAGGTCCATCAGTAGTGGGTCAAAGGATGCCTTGCATGCCAGACACAGGTCACCTCTTAGCAGTCTGTAGGATACTGAGTATAGTGATAAGGCTTTGAGGTGGTCCATGCAAGACCTGTTGTTTAGGACTTGTGTCCTTTTAGTAAGGTATTTCTCTGGGCCCTTTTCCTTTAAAACACTGGCAAGTGACAAAGAGTTATTAATACCAGGGTGAGCGGAAGCATTACGACTCAACTGCCAAATAAATTCCTTTAAATTTTAATAATGTATCAAAATCACCCATCAATTCAGAAACAATGATTCTGTCAATGACAAAAAATGTAAACTTCCTAAAATTAGAACACCCACAACTATGTCTAAAAACAGAATTCATAGACTTACTTTTTTAATATCATAAAAATGTTCTCTAATTCTTTGTTTTAATTTTCTATTTGTCTTCCCCACGCAAAATGCATTGCATGAATTAGAACTAGTGAGGTAAACCATGTGGGTGGTGTTGCAATTACACCTCCCTGGGCAGGGAATGGTCCTATCAAAACCTTCTACTACTACATAAGGACCCTCATGTATAAACCTACAGATTTTACAAAATCCACATTCTCTCATAATACCCTGCCCAAAGATCATATTTTTATTAGTGGTGTTACTCTACAAAATGTTCTTTTGATTTTTCCCTTTGCTGAAAACAATCATTGGGGCATCTCACATTTCTTCATCTTCTTTCGGCTTTTTCCCAGTTAGGGGTCGCCACAGCGGATCACCTGTCCTTTCATGATTGGCAGTGGAGTTTTAAGGTGTCGAGTTGCCAGCCCGGCACCCAACCTTCCACAGAAGGCACACACACGCACACACTCACGCCTAGGGCTAATTTAGAGTGTCCAATCCACCTATAGCATGTCTTTTGGATGTGGGAGGAAACCGGAGCACCCGGAGGAAACCCACGCGACCACAGGGAGGACATGCAGACTCCGCACAGAAGGCACCCCAGCTGAGGATCGAACCAGAGAACCTCTTGCTGTGAGGCACTACTTTTTTTAATTTCAACCAGAAAAATAAGTATGTTAGAAATTTAAAATTGCAGGTGTATTTTGATGGTAAGACTCCCATATTGCCAGCATTTTGAAGAAAAAGGCTTTTAAAGTGTAATTCAGTTTTAATATTCATACTTTACACAGTGTTATTTATTTTATAGCTTTTAAAACTTATTTATTCATTCATGTTTATTAAATTAAACATGCAGTGATTAATATGTTTCAGTGTTTCTTGTCAACTTTATTTATTAGGTGTTTTACTTATTCATAATATGGTAATATGTGCAATTTGATTGGCTATTTTGATGCAATTAAAGGATAGAGAAAAGGGTGTGTTTCAATCTGTTGAAGTCTTGTAACACCTGGATGAAAGCGCTCAGTTGTAGTTGTAGTATTATCTTTTTATTATATGTTGTATTCATTCGGTTGGAGATGCTGGTCGGTTCCATTTGTATTTTTATTGCTAGATCTAGTTGCAATCAATTTGTTCATAAGCTGTTCAGTATAGAAAGACTTTCTTATGATACTGGGCAGATGTTGGTGGAAAGTTAGATCACTGTCCACACAAGTTCCCAAATGCCAAACAACTGGTCAAGTCTCAGGGGGGTATTGTCAATTTGGTGTGTCCCTGGGGTAGATGACTTCCCAAAGGACACAATAATGTATTTTTTTAGAGATTAGTTTCAATTCATGCTTCTGGCACCGTTTACTGTTTTGGATAAACCTTCCTGGATGATGGTTGTCATCTGGGAATTCAATAACTGCTCTTAGCTTGCAGTCATCTCAAACTTAATTGGCCAAAGCCCTTTGGTATTTGCTTTTACTTCTCAGAAGTAATGCATGGATCAGCTGGTTGACACCCCACAACAGGTGAAAAAATCCTGGACCTGGTACTAACCAACATGAGAAGCCACTGTAGCACCCCTACAGTGTCATCCTCCTTGGTAAGATCCGACCATAAAGCAATCACTTTTGAATTCACACTCTCCCCTGATCCCCCCCCCCCCCTTGCCTGGTTCGAACAAAAAAACGTTTCCAAAGCTGACTACAACCTCCTGAGAGCAGGTATAAGCAGCTTCACAGCCACCATCCCTTCAGTTGGAACAAGCACTAATGGCAAAGTCTACACCAAGAAACTATATGAGCATCTATATAGCTGCATGGACTCAGCAATACCCGACAGGACCAAATCACCTTCCTCAAGGAAGAGTAAACCTGCTTGGTGGACAGCAGCAATAAACAGATTCTATAATAAAAGGAAAAAAAAATGCTGTCCAGGACCAAGAAGGAGCAGGTGCCAAGTTGGAAGCAATTTCTCCTTTGTCTGAACAAGCAAATAAGGTCACTGGTGAAATCCTCTAAGGCTAACTCTGAGTCCAAATTGGCCACCTCCACTAAAGACAATCACAAGGCCTTCTTTGCATAAGTCTGGAATCTCAAAGGTAACTCCCAAATCTTCTCTGAATTGGTGGTCAAGAATACCACATAGACAAATGCCATAGATATAGCCAATCTGCTGGAAGACAATTTCAGTGAAAACATCACCCCGCTGTCCCCCATCAGTAAACCTGGACATCCCCAGCATCTGCCCCCATGCCCTCATCACCAGGGTGTAGGTTATTAATGCCTACTCACAAGCAAAATATACAGCCTTCATGGGACCCAACAACACCCCTGACTGTGTTCTACATTAACTCAGGCAAGACCTCTCATAGATTCATAGATTAGTACTAGGCTAACTGCCCTTGCGAGCCATTTTAAGCCTAGCCAATTATCCCCTGTGAGATTCAAACCCTGTACCTTGTGTTTGTAAGGCAAACATCTTAACCATTAGGCCACCCTCCCAACCCACTCAGCACCACTAGGCACCCTATTCAACCAAAACCTGTGCTTCATCCCAGCAGAATGGAGGACAGCCCGCTGTCATCCCTCTACACAAAGGTGGAGTGTCTATTGACCCAGAAAATTATAGGCCCATCAGCCTAACTAGCCTGATCTGCAAGGCCATGGAATGCATTATCATGGACTTTATGAACAAGGATATTGGCACCCTCCAAACGCTTGATCCCACGCAGTTTGTTTTTTGTCAAAGGGAGATCATGCCTGTTAAACTTGGTCACCTTCTTTGAAACAGTCTCCAAAGCCATGGATGAGGGGAAGACAGTGCACACCGCCTACCTTGACCTAGCCAAAGCCTTCGACACTATTCCCCACTCAGGCATAATAGATAAACTCTCCCAGCTAGGCAACAACCCGTATGTTACCAAATGGGCAGCTAACTGGCTCACTGATGGAACCCACTCAGTCGAAATAGGGGAAGCCACCTCTAGTAGTAGACCTGTAACAAGTAGTATACCCCAAGGATCGGTCTTGGGGCCTCTGCTGTTTAGGATATACTTTTCTGATGCACAAGCCAAAACGAGTGGTCTGTGGCTGACCAAGTTTGCAGATGACTGCAAGCTGGGCACATGTCATAAATTCCTGTAGTGGTGTGAACATCCTCCAAGAGGGCCTTACCCAAACTACTGACTGGTGTCAGAAGTATGGCCTCATACTGAGTGCCAAGAAATGCATCATTATCACCTTTGGGGAAAATGGCGCCCACACCACATTGCCTCCATTGTACAGAAGGCTTTCTATATGGCCCACCTCATAAGTAAGGGTATTTCATCCAGGAGCAAGGAGGTCATAACATCCATGTACTCCTCCCTTATCAGACCCATTATCGAGTACAATGTCCCCTTTGGCACATACCTTGCCAAGCACATGCAGCAGCTGGAGAGACCACAGAGGTTCCTGACCAGGAAAATCCAGGGTCTAAAACACTTATCCAATACAGATAGGCTAAAAGCCCTGCCCCTCTACTCAGTCTTGTAGATACTGCTCAGAGGTGACCTGTGTCTGGCATACAAGCCCATTTCAGACTCAGCCTTGATGGAGTTGCTGGATATCTGTAAGTCAGACTCCATTCACGCAACCCGCATGCAAGGCCTCAACCTGGTCTGTGACATTAATAGATCTTGTTGGCAGGATAGATTTGTGTCCCAACAACTCCCCATTTGTGGAATAGACTCCCTTTCCATGTCAAGCAGAGTGCCTCACTAGCCCTCTTTTAAGAGGAACCTGGGCAACTGGATGGGAAACAGAAAATATACCCCTGGGATCCCACCTGTGTCCCTACTGGACAGGGAAAACAGGTGCTGTCTTTGTGGGAACATGGGTGAAATTCTTGGCTAGGTTTATAGGACCTCTAGGCCAATAGCCTAATATCGTCCTATGAATCTATGACCTTTTTCTAACCCATTATGTTTTTAGCTTTATCCCTTGAATGATAAGGTTTTGAGGTTTAAATAAGAACTGTGAGCGAAAGCTGTTTACTACTTTGAAGCTCAACTTGCTGATTTTTTTTTTTCATTTGTTCAATTAAATAAAACAGAAGTGCAACAAAAACTGGACAACTTGAAAAATAACAATAATAATAATAAATATCCTAACTGAAGGCTAAAGTGAGGCAAGAAGCTTTAATAACTTTTTATAAGCAGAATAAAAATCACACAGTATTTTTATTGTGCTTTTAAATAAATGACTTTCTTGTATGACTTTAAAAATCTAACAAAACTAGGGCTAACTTGCAGTAATGAAAAAAATGAAAAAAAAGACTTAAGGCAAGGAAGAAACTGTATTAACTTCTAAAAACACAGTAACAGCAGAGTCTAAGTTATTCCAATTTCATGCCTGCATTGTCATACTTTATCACCACCATCATCATTGTCATCATCATTAATATTTTTTTACTGTTATTACTTCATAAATGGCTGCCCAGAATGTACCTGGGTGGGCTGCTGCCACTTCAGTTGAGGTCCACAGTCCACAGAACTGCAATGCGATCTTCAGCAATATGACAGTTAATAATTAACAGTAAATAACAGTGAAAACCATAAACTATTGGAAATTGGAATCAAACAATGAAGTATCAGTTGTAAAGAAATAAGCACTTTCATTCCTTTATTGCCAAATAGTAATTGGCCTTATTAAGCCAATAATTGAGTACAATGCCTCATTTGGTATGTACCTCTCCAAACACCTGCACAACTGGAAAAGCCACAAAAATACCTCACAAAGAGAATCCATAGCCTCTAACACCTATCCTATGTGGACAGGCTCAAATCGCAATCATTCTACTCTGTATTGTACAGATTGCTCAGAGGTGATCTGTGTCTCACCTACAAGGCAATCACAGACCCTGCTCTACTAGAGATGCTCCATATCTGTAAGTCTAACTTCTCGCGTAGTACCCGATCAAAAGGCTTAAATCTAATATGTGACATTAACAAAACCTGCTGGAGAGACAGGTTTGTCTCCCAGAGGCTGCCCCATCTCTGGAATAGACTCCCCTTACACTTCAAAGTACGTAACTGACCCTCTTCAAGCGCAACCTTGAGTTGATGGGTAACCACAAATTTCTTCCAGGGGTTCCACCTGTGTCCCTCACTGACAGGGGTTTCTTTTTTTGGGGATAAACTCTTGGCTAGGCTTGTAAGGGCCCCAGAGCCATTAGCCTAGTAATCTCCTATGATCCTATGAAACACAAAACGAAAGCACTTATTTTTTACAACTGACATTTTGTTGTTTCATTCCAATTTCCGAAGGTTTATAGTAAATAATGCAAAATACCAGAGCTGGATCATGGACAAATGGGATCTTAGACAGGTACTAGATCGGGGCCTCCCCAGAGCAGCCCCTTTTGCAGCAACCCCCAATCCCTCAGCAGCAGCCTCCTCCCCAGCCATTCCAGTGCTTCATTACTTGGCTAGTTCTCTTCAGTTACTAAAAACACTGTTCAAACCTGTCAGTATGCCTGTTTTCTTATTTACTTCTACAATGATTACAGATATTGAAGTAAAACATTACTAACACTGTTAGCCATTTGCTAAACAAATACAATCTCACAATGAAAAACAGACTTAGCATGAGCAGCAAACTTCTCTGCCCTTAAAACTTACATTCATTGAAATGACATGAAAACCCACATTCAAAGAAAACACACCTCTCCAATGGAGGATTAAATTTACTTTTGGGCTGTTTCCAAACAGGCTCCTTGCACACATTTTTAGGGCCTTGAATGTATGTGTTCTTTGATTCAGCTTCCTGACTGTATTAAATTATATTACTTGTATAATACAGCACCACATTAGAATGTGTTTTAAACTTGTAGTTTTTATATATTCTTCTAGTAAGTAATAAAACCAAATGTATGAATCAATAATGACAATCCTACTTATTTCATAAGATTTCAACAAAAGGCCTCTCAAACTTCTGTCATTACAATCCACCAATATCGCTTAATAAGCACAATCTCTGCAGAAGTAAAAGTCATCTGAATAACTCCACATTAAAGAGGTCTGTAACTAATGAAGTGGTTGCTGCTCGCAAACAATTTTCATTCGAATGTTTCATCTACACAGTGCCTGCTGCTCTTGAATAATTAATCACCTATGTTACACTAAAAAAAATTGGTAAGCTGGTAATATTGCAAATTCTGCATGTACTATAAGTGTGGACTGAGTTTATATCTGCGTTGGCATGTGTGCGACGCAAGCATGGTACTCTTAAAGAAGAAGAAGATGCTGCCACTGCAGAGTGGAGAAGTTATTTTATTTTTTTTAATTGTTGAAGCCTCCTAGTCAACTTGCAGCTGTAAAAGTGGGAGGGTGCTCACCCACTCTATGGTTCTGGCACCCTGAAGGATATCTACTGTTATGGTAAGTTCTTACAGAACTGTACTATGTCCTAACTGAAGTCACAGTTGCAGTATTCAGACAGTTGACTCCCAGAGCCGCAGAGAGAAAAGCAAGTAGGGTGCATGGCTAGAGTGAGGAGGAGGTGTCCAGGAGACCCTAAAGACTGATCTGACAAAGGCAGCTCTACACCTAGAGAAGGCATCAATTCTGTAGTGCTTGGTGAATGTGTGCATAGAGGACCAAGTGGTTGCATCCAACATGGACCTGGCATCAACACCCTTTTGGAAAGCACCAGAAGAAGCAACAACCCACGTGGAATGTGCTCTAGGACAGGAAGGTGAGGAATTACCAAGTTGTAAGTAGAAGAATGAGACAGCCTTCAATATCCAATATACAACAGTTTGCTTTGAGATTGCTTGACTCAGCTTGGCATCCATGAAAGAAACAAATAGTTTTCTGATCATTTTTGTTTTGTCCAAATAGAACCTAAGCTGCCTGTGAATGTCTTTGGAGTGTAATATTCTTCCCCCCTATTTTCGGGATTGGGAAAGAAAGCAGGCAGATGAATGGATTGATTGAGGGATAGATCATTCACTATCTTAGGCATGAAAGTAATAGCCCTAAGTATTACCCTGTCATTGTGGAAAATAAGAAAGGGAGGAATGGACATAAATGCCTGAAATTCAGACACCCTGCATGATGAGGATAGAGCCAGTCAAAGGACAGTTTTCCATGTGCAGAATTTTAAGATGGCAGATGTGGCTGGCTCAAAAGGGGTAGAGGTTTTCCAGATCAAACTTAAGATCCCATGGTGGAGTAATTGGTTTCCTTGGAGGCTTAAGGTGCAGGACTCCTTTCTGGAAAAGCGTAACCTCTACTCTGGACATGAGCGGAGGATTCAGAGACAAACGAGCATTGACGGCTGACAAATGGGTTTTAATGAATGAGTAGGCCAAGCCCGAATGCAAATCTCATAGAGATAATTAAGTACAGTGGTATTAGACATCCCAGACTCCTGTAAAACATGCACCACACCCTCTGAAAACAAGTGTCTTTTATAGATCAGAAAACTATAATACACAGAGTGAGGCAGTGAGGCAGAGAGGCTAGGTTGAGATGTTGAGTAATTAGATCTGGTTGGATCAGAATTTTCCAGTGGTTACCGTTTGATAGGTGAAACAGGATGGGAAACCAGTGCTGTCTTGGCCATAAGCAGCAGCTTTGGATTATCCTTTTGGATTTTTAGTAGGAACCTTAGAAAAAGTGGCAGTGGTGGGTAGGCATATAGGGATCCCCTGTCAACTAGAAGGAGAAGACATCTGTCCTGCAGGCCAGAAGATGGGGTCATGGTGCTGAATCAAGGAAGCTGGTGATGGTCTTGAGATGTAAGGAGGCCTATCTGTGGCTGTGCTCAAAGAGTCCGCCTACACATTCCCTATAGAAGAGAATGTAAGCTGCTGTGAGGGTCATGTTAAATAATGTGGACATTTGCCAAACCTACTGTGCCAGCCTGCACAGGGGGTAAGGCCTTGTACCTCATTCTTTGTTTATATACCACATCGCTGTGGTGTTGTCTGTGTACACCAGGAGAGTGCCAAGTTTCCAAAGGTGTGAGAAAGGGGACTCATTTCTTTCAGGTTATGTTCCTTCAGAAGAGAGGAGGGTCATTCCTGCTGTACTTTGTGGGATCCTGTCCAGGATCTCTGAGGCATTAGTGTAGAGAATTTGGATGTGAGGAGCAGAGGTGAAGGAAAGGGCCTGGGTTGAGAGAAACAGTACATTTGTGTAAAATCTTACCATAACGGTAGATGTCCTTGCCTTACCTGCTGCAATATTCTTAACAATATGGGATTCCCTGCTGTGGAAAGCCCAATGTCCAGCCAGTCTTCGACTTCTGAATTTAAAAGGTATGCCAAATGTCATGATATGCTCCCTGTCTAATGTAGGGCATAAAGGTGATATTCAGGCTTACCAAAAACAGAACTGATTGCCCCAGGAGGAACACCAGTCCAAGGAACCCAAGAGGTAATGCATACATCCAAGAAGGTAAAGAACTATGGGGATGGAGGGTGGGAGCGAATACTGCAGCAGTGAAGGCAAGGACATCTACCACTGTGGTAAGATTTTACACAACTGTACTATGTCCTTACATTCACTGCTGGAGTATTCTTAATGATATGGAACAGTGCTAAAGCTCAAGAGGAAACTTCGGAGGAGGAAAGGGCAGAAGAAGCCCCTAAAAACCATTAAGAACTGAACTAGCAAACCCAGCCCTAGGCTCTAGAGATACCTTCCAGCATGTAGTGTTTGATAAAGGTATGCACAAAAGTCCAGGTAGCTGCTTCAAGAATAGAATTAGTATCTAAGCCTTTGAAAAAGGCACCAGAAGATGCCAAAGCTCTAGGAGAATGAACCTTAATTGAAAAAGGAAGGCTGTTGCCATCAAAAGTGTAACAAAAAGGAAAAAGCCTTAGTTCATAGATTTTAGTTCATAGATTAATACTAGGCTAACTGCCTTTGTGAGCCATTTTAAGCCTAGCCACCTATCCCTTGTGAGACTCAAACCCTGCACCTTGTGTTTGTAAGGCAAACACCTTAAACATTAGGCCACCCTCCCAAAATCCAAGAAATAGTTTGTTTGGATACAGGAAGCCCCAAAGATCTAGGATGAAAAGAACAAATAACTGATCAGATTTTCTGATCACCTTGGCCATATCCAAATAAATTTTAAGTTGCCTGCGCATGTCCAAAGTATGCAGCACTCTCTCACTGTCAGTTTGGGGAGGGGGGAAAGTAGTCAGATTAATAGACTGATTAAGTAATGGCTCATTAACCACCTTTGGCATTAAAGGGTTAGTGTGCAATGACACACTGTCCTTCATGAAATATCAAAAAAGGACAAGCCATGAGGGCCTGCAACTCAGACACCCATCTGGCAGAAGTGCTAACAAAAGAACAGTCTTCCAGGAACAATGTTGCAAGGAAGCTGAAGCAGCAGGCTCAAAAGGAGCTTGGGCCAACTACTCCAAAACAAAATTAAAATCCCAGGGAGGAGGAACAGACTTCCTGGGAGGTCTAACATTAAGGACTCCTTTAAGAAATTGTCTCACCTCAAATTTAGCAGCTAAAGGATCACCTCCCTGGCTCTGCTCGATAGTGGCACAGGAAAATCATTTTCTTGGGTGGCAAAAGCCAGGGTACCTTTTTGGCTGGGCTTGTATTGGCCCCAGGGCCGATAGCCTAGTACCTACCTATGAACCTATAAAGGAGGAGAAAAAGGCAGACAAGCGGAGATAGCTGATAGGCTGGCCTTAAAAGAATTGGCCAAACCAGCATTGAACTCGCACAAATAAGAGAGAACCAAAGGAGCATCCAAAGTAAGTGTGTCCAGGTTACAAGAGAGACACCAAAAAGAAAACATCTTTCATTTTGATAAGTATTTCCTAGTTGTAGGTTTCCTGGCTTCCTGCAGGACTTTGCAGCACATCCTCAGAACAAGTGTCCATGAGGAATTAATATCCTATCACCCACAGTGTCAGCTGAAGCATGGACAGGTGGGGATGGATAAGCAATCCCTTGTCTTGTGTGATTAGAGCCACCCTGTGAGGTAACTTGTTTCGACTGACACTGGTTAGATGCAGAGGAGGGAACCAGTACTATTCCTGGCCAAAAGAGAGTCACCAACAAGATTTTGGGAGCAATCTGTTGGATTCTGAACAGGACTTTCGGAATGACAGGAAGGAGAAGGAATGCATAAAAAAAACATCCCCTTCCAAGAGAATGAGAGGGCATCCACCTTCCATACCAGAGTACCTGGGACTCTGGCATAAAACAGAGGAAGTTGTCTGTTCAGAGTGGAGGCAAAAAGATCCATTTGAGAAGAACCCTGCTGCTGGGTAATGTCCAGAAACATCCCTGTGAAGCATCCATTCATGGGACTAAATTAAGGACATGCTCAGTGTGTCTGCCACAATGTTCTGACCGGAAGGGATATAAATTGCCTGAAGAGTCACTTGACACTCGACAGCAAGATCCCATACCAGAAGTGCCAACTGGCAAAGAAGATAAGATCTCATTCTGCCCTGCTTGTTGACATACCACATCATTGCAGTGTTGCCTGTGAATACCTTGAGAAACCCTGGAGAAAAGAGAATGAAAACCCTGAAGAGCCAGCAGAAGGGCTATCATCTCTTTGACACTGATGTGGTTCTTCTCCTGACAAGGCGACCACAGCCCCTGTACCTTTAGGGAGCCAAAAGTCACTCCCAACCCCATGTCTGAGGTGCTTGTGAACAATTCCTGAGAGTGAAGGAGGATCTCTGGATACAGAGACAACTGCTGAATCTGCCAGAGAAGTTTCTGTCTGAGGCACGGAAGAAGAGAAACTACAAATTCTGGAGGATGAGCATGTTGAAGCCACTGAAACTTTCTCATATGAATTTTGGCCAGAGGGAGCACTGGAATGGTGGATGCCATGAAACCTAGAACACTCAGAAATACCCTGGCAGTAATGGAAGTCAAAGGAAGAAGAGTATGAAAGAAATAAATTAGAGTTAAGGCCTTTGGAGGAGCCAGGGATGCACTGGCACCATCTGACTCCTGCAACCCAGAAAAACATGATCCTGAGAAGCAGTCACTGAAGACTTTGAAATTTACAGTGAAACCCAGGCTCTAAAGAAAGGATGCAAAATTAAGGTTTTGCAAAAGGGTCTCTAGAGAAGACGGCTGAAACAACAGGTGAAATATTTGGTTCCCTTTAAGTCTGCAAAATGCAAACACAGGAGCAAGGCATTTGGTGGACACCCTTGGGGCAGTAGAAAGGCCAAAGGGCAAAGTAGAGAACTGAAAATGCTAGGAAGCAACAAAGAAATGCAAAACACTTCCTTAAAAGAGGGTGGATTGGAATATGGAGATAAGCATCCTTGAGATCCAGACACACCATATAGGCCCCTGAGGGAGCAAGAGAGGAAACAGAATCTGAAGGGACAACATCTGAAAGGAAGCTACCTTTAGAAAAGTGTTTAAATGAGAGAAGTCTGGAATAGTTCTCCAAGTGCCCTCTTTTCTGGGTACTAGAAAGTTGGGAGTAGAACCCTTTCCCCCCTTTGGGACACAGGCACATCTTGAATAGTACCCTGAGACAAGAGATCTTGAAGAACCTCTGGTAGAAAAAGGAAGATGTTCCCAAGGAGGCCGAGGAATGCCCCATAAAAGGAGGACAGGATTTCTACAACCCAAGAATCCTGAGTGATCTGAAGCCAAGCCGGAAAAGAAAGAGCAATGTGGCTGGGAGAGGACAGATAGTCACACAGCACCTGGTTTGTCCAGAAAGGAAGGCTTCAGAGTTCCCAAAAATTGAGTAGCCTTAGCAGGAGGAGTCCATTTGCCATTCTTCTTACCTTTAGTAGACGGACAGGGCTGCCTACAAACAAAGACAGGCTTTGCGGGGTAGTTTCTCTGACATTTAGGCACAGGTTAAATAAACATGTTTAAATTCCTGCAAGGCCTTACCCTTATACTGAAGGCACTTAAACCAGCAGCAGCTTCCTCAAACAAAAGTTTTGAATCCAGAGGAGCATCCATCAACTTAGCTTTAATATCATCAAGTTGAGGATGAAGCCTAAGCCAAGAATATCTCCTCATAATTGAACCAAAAACAGCAGTCCTAGAAGAGGCATCCACCACATCATGACTCCATTTAATAGAAAGACAAATGACTTGAGAGGAAGTCTGTAGCAATGAAAGAACTGAAGTTTTACCCTCAGAGTCTGGAAAATCAGAAATAAGTTGACAGACCTGAGAAAGAAGAGCCATAGCCATAAAAGCTAGGGTAGCAGAAGTGTAAACCTTTTTGCCCAGCCTATCATAGTTCTGCTGTCCTTGTCAAAAGGCAATAACTTGGGCAAAGGAAGCAAGTGAGATGGCTTACCAGAGGCCAAGGCCACTACTGAGGGGTCACCAGCAGGACATTTATATAAAAAAGAACAATCCTCAGGATCCCTACAAAACCTTTCAGGCATCTTGGGAGCAAGGTGAAGAGAATCAGGCGTCTGAGAGGCATTGGAGAAAGCATCCAGTAAAGCAGCCAAGACAGGAGGAATAGCCACAGGTTTAGGAGTACAACTGCAACAACTCATAGTACCTCTTACGGATATCAGAGACCCGAGTACAATCCAACTTAAAAAAATCCATCATCCTAGAGTGTGTGCTCCCAAAGGAAATTTCCTCCAAAGGAACATCAGAACTAATAGATTCCTCCTCCTATGATCCATAAGCCAAAGGAGAAGTAATTTGAGTAGAATAAGTTAGGGATTCATCAACAGAATCCGACTCATCCTCAGAAGAATCCTGGTCTCTAAGCCTTTTAAGAGGAGTAGAGGACCAAGGAGGAGCAAGAACTGAAACCCCATGAGGAGGCTTTAAGGACATTAAGGCAGAAAATAACCCCTGAGTAAAAGCCTGCCACTCACTTTGTGGATCCCAAGAAGCAGAAGAAACATGTTTAATTTGTTGTTTCTTTTTTTAGGGGAAAGTCCTGAGAAAGCTCAGATCCAGGACAACATTCAAGAACTGTAGCAGGAACTTCTTTCCCAACTAAAAACTGAGGAACTCCCCTAGGCCGCTCAAAAAAAAAAAAAATCAACCATGGTCCCTTTGAATATCCAAGACAGACACCTGCAAAGCCTCTTCAGACATGCTGCCAGCCAGATCCTCTCCGGCCTCCAACACAGTCGAGACAGAGATATCCAACAAAACAGCCAGGCAAGCCTCCAGGTTCATAATGACCTTGAGAGAAACACCTGGCAGAGGTTGGACAATGGAAAATTCCAATCATACCTTTTTCACCTTCTTCTTCCCTAATGGCTGACCTTCGGGTGGAAGATTCCTTCCATAGTATCTTTAGCAAGTAGCTTAAGATGCTGGTTCTCAAGTACAAGGAAAGGGAAGAAAGTCTACTGTGAAGGGTTTTTGGAACAAAAGCCTGACAAACAGAACAAGACGTATGGTCATGAGAAGCACCTAAACAAAAAAGACATTTATCCTGGCAGTCTCTGTGGGAAATCTAACTCCCACACTGGCATTGACCCTTCCTGGATGACATTAACCCAAATAACACAAAAAAATGAGAAAAAAAACAAAATCCCAGTGGTACACTTATCTTGCAAAAACAGCAAACAGGCATAGGAAGTCACTGGAGAATGACAGTGTGTTCAACTGGCAGAAGACGGATGCAGGTAAACAAACCAACAGTGTAAAAGATGCATTCAGACTGGCAGCAAGGAAGTTCTGGAGTTGGTAAACCTGAATGTCAACTTTATGCCCTACGTTGTTGCATGGAGCATATGGTGACGTTCAGCATACCTTTTAAATTCAGAAGTCTTGGGAAGACTGGCCAGATGTCGGTCTTCCATGGCAAGGAATCCCATATCATTACGAATACTGCTGCAGTGAATGTAAGGACATATTTCTCCCATCAGAGAACTTGATGCACTGCAGCAGAGGGATCATGGTGTCCAAGGGGTGGGAGTATTGGGACCACACTGATTTCAGGTGCCACTGAATCTTCCTAATATGCAGTATGCCCAGAGCAATCATTGCAATGGACACAGCCATGATCCCTAAAACCCTTAGGCTCTCCCTTGCAGAGCAATGAACAAATGAGTAGGGCATTTGGAAAAAGCTTATCAAGCTTTGCACTTTTTCCTAAGGGAGAGAGGCCTGCACTATGCTTGTGTTTAGCCTGCAGCTCAGTTAGACTAGGTCCAGAGTAGGATTGAGATGAGATTCTTTGATGTTAATGGTGAATCAGAGTAACAGCCATGCTGTGAAATGCAGATATTTTAAGAGAGTGTCTGTGGACAGAGTCTGAATAAACAGGTCATCCAGGTGAGGGAAACTTTTAATTCCCTGAGTATGGCAGAAGGCTACTACAGGTGCTAGACACTTTGTGAAAACTCTTGAAGCAGTGGAAAGACTAAAAGGCAAAGCAGTAAATTGAAAATGTGACAATCCAGAGAAGAACCTAAGGACTTTCTAAAAAGAACAGATGGGGATGTGAAGATAAGCATCCTTGAGGTCAGGGGACATCAGAAAGGCCTGAGGAAGAATGAGGGGCAGGAAAGGGTGGAAAGAGAGTCTTTTGAAGGTAGGCATTCAGGAACGTGTTTAGCAAGGAGAGGTCCAAGATGGGCCTCCATTCTCCTTCCTTCCTTGGAACAAGAAAGATCCTGGAATAGAAACCTTTTCCTATAAAGGGCAAAGGTACTTCTTCTATGGTAGCCAGTGCTACCAAGTCCTGAATAATGGGACCAATCAAAGGAAGCTGGTTAGGAGGTGGATGGGGAATCCCTTTAGAGAGGATGCTTTCCCAATACATGGTATAGCCTTCTTTGATATTGGTCAGAACCTACCTGTCTGTAATTACCACCTCCCAGAATGGCAGGGAAAGGGATAGTCTTTTTGATAAGAGGTAGGAGGATGGAGGAAGGGGCTGGGGTGAAGAAGAAGATAGTTTCCAAAGGGAGACCTCCATGAAGGGGTTTGTCAGAAAATATTTTCTTGAGTGCTTTTCTGTGTTTATGATAGGGAGTAGACACCATAGGTTCATAGGTAGGTACTAGGCTATTGACCTTAGGGCCTATATAAGCCTAGCCAAATGGTACCCTGACTTTTGCCACCCAAGAAAATTATTTGCCTGTGCCCCTGTCAAGCAGAGCCACAGAAGTGATCCTTGGGGTGAATTTCGTATCTCCCATCCAATCATCAAGATTTTTCTGAAGAGTGCTAATGAGGAGCTTTGTTTGATATAGATAGGTAGTTTGTTCCAGAGTATGGGAAGTCTCTGTGACAGGAATCTATCCCTTCAGCATGTTCTGTTTATTGTGGTGACAAGGTTTTGGTCCTTAGAGCGTGTAGCTCAGAGGGATTGGGATTTCTTTAAGTGGAGCATGTCCAACAGCTCTGGGTTTGACATAGCTTTTAATGTTAACAAAGGACGTGCATTTGGCTGGATAGTTCCATGGTATCTATGGACTGTAGAGAGTAGAATCTTCCTGCAGTCTTTCGTGGTCCTGCCTTACTCTTGCAGAGTTTTGAAAAGGCTGGCAGCTTGTGGTCCTATCAAAAGCTCATTGTCCACAGAGGAATCCAAGATAGGCTGACAACCAAAGCCATACATATCTGATCACTGAGCCTGTGGCAGCCCTAGACATAGCATCCACTGTATTTAATACTGTGTCTGCCCTATTTGTGTAGCTTGGGACAGAAGAGGCTGCATTTGCAGTTTAGAGTCTTGCTGTCTAAGGTTCTGTCATGAACTTATGCAAACTGTAGCAAAAACGGTTGGTATTCAGTCATTTGTATTTGATAATTAATAGCTGTGAATGCTAAAGTGGAGGAGGTATAAGCTTTCTAACACCACCTATTTATGGCCCCTGTTGTCCTTGTTGGGGGGTATTAGCAGTGGGAAGCAGCTTGGATGGCTTATCCGAAGACAGAGACTGCAGCAGGATCGGACATAGGATTGTTATACAGCTATTAAAGCTCATCAGGGAATGGCTGAATGTCAAGGTGTTAAGGAAGATTGAAAGGTATCTAGATACTGGTGAAGGAACCGGAGTATCCATCTCCAGAAGGCTGTAGTATCTTTTTTGTACATCAGAGATTTGCCTTTCAGTGCCATTCAAAGTGTCTCATCATGCTCTGAATAGTTTCTCCAAAGGAAGCCTCTTCTAAGGGAGAGTCAGGAGAAAGAGTTCCTTTCATCACTTGAGACCTGCTCAGGAGAGTGGAGTTGCGAAGCATAATCCAAAGAATACCTGGAATCTAGTTCTGGATCCTCTTCAGAGGAGGAGAAAGAGTCCAAGGAGTGCTTTTGTGGTGTGGCTTGAGTTAGCTGGGTCACAAAAGGAGGAGGCTTCAGGGCCATAATAGCTTTAAATAAGCCCTTAGAGAAGTCCATCTATTCTTTTTCTCTTGAAGGTGTAGGGGACATTAAATGCTTGGTCTTTTGTTCCTTTTTTAGGGGTGACATCTGCCTACACAAGCCTTGCAGGTTCTGAACCATGTCTCATTTTAGTAAATGTACCAGGACTTCTTCCATTACAAGGATATGAGGGATTCCTTGTGACCTTCTGAGATAAGATGCAGCTCGTCCAAGATATTCACAGTTTGGAAGGCCTCAGTGGTCATACCAACCTGAAATGGGGTCTCAGCAGCAGGTGTCTGACAGGTAATCTGATGCATTGTGGGTTCAACCACTTCAGTGGGTACATCTGATTCAGAGACATTGGACTGTGAATCATCTTGGGGTCTTATTGAGTTTCTTCTTAAGGGGAAGAACAATGTTGGAGGCCGGAGAGTCCACCATTTTAGATTGAGTTAGGCATTTCAATCTCTGAGTTTCAAGAAAAGAATTAAGTGAAAAAAAACCTTGCTCTGAGGATCTTGGGTAAAAACAACTGAGAAATAGTGCAGAATGTATAGTTGTATTCTGGGCCTACGCAAAAAAAGGCACTTAAATGTGTAAATCCTTGTATGGAATCCACCTACCACACTTGCACTTACCCCTCCTAGCTGACATCTTAAAATTTAAACCATGGTCTAAGAAACACCAATGGGGCACTTATCTGACAATGATTAACAAAGGAACAGTACCAATGACCAAACGTGGATCAGTTCGACAGGTGCACAACCTGCATTCAGGTTGGTAGCAAGATGGTCTGAGGATCTCATGAGTATGTTGCTTCTTATACCCAGATACCCACAAGCTGAGGTCACATATCAGACATATGCCCTCATGGAAAGTAAAACTTTGGTACTCATTGATGATTTCAGTTAGGACATAAGAGCTTCTGAAGGTGGAGAAAATCTCAGCTTGTGTGTGTGTGTGTGTGTGTGTGTGTGTGTGTGTATATAATCTATATGTACATGTGCACGCACGCAAGCGCACACACACACATATATATATAAAAAAAATATATATATATATGTGGGACAAATGAAGTCTTTGGTTGCCATCTGTTTAGCAGACAAAATTTAATCAATAAAATAAATGCTCAATAAAAGTCTGCGAGATCGCACAATTCTTGGGGTACAGAAAGGGCCAGTAGAGTCTCATAATCTCAGGGCTTGCCCTTGCAAAAAATTTTTTTTTAATTTTTTTCTTTTTTTTTTTTAATGTTAAGCTTGCATGCTCCAATGTTGTCAATCTGCACATGTGTAGTAGAGTGCTGACATTTGCAGAGTTAGTTGTTTTGTTGTTAACTTTGTAAATGTCAATATTTGGAAGTTTTGTTCAATTTCAGTAGACACACACACACACACATATATATATATATATATATATATATATATATATATAATTTAAATATCTCTTATATATACATTCATACATATGCGGTAAACACACACACACATTTATATAATCTATTTACCAAGGTAGAGCCAACTTAAGATTCAGTCTAAAGGAAACATGACCAGAAAAAAATCACAAAATAATGTCAGATCTGGCATAGAATATTCATTGTTGTCATACCCCAACCTCATGTTCCAAGATAGAATATTTAGAGCAAATGACCATTTTCCAGACAACTATTTACAGTTCCTGATAAATTGTGATTCCTGGTCACCGTTAAGCCAAAACACAATTAGAAGACAAAAATTAAGTGTTGGGAGGGGGAGAACTGGGTAAATAAAGAGGTGACAAGAGTTTAATTTATGTCTACTTATCTAGAGTTGGTCCCCTGCCTCGGAGTACTGGAGAGAGTAATTTGAGAAGAAAGAAAGGTCCCTTAATACTTTCAGATTAAGTACTCAACAGTGGCTAAAGTTCAGGGTCTATATTATATCATTGAATGATTAAAAAAAGCAAACGCTGATTGATCGACCTAATTTAAGCGAAAGCTTACAATCTCGAACTGTCAGATCAGCGATTTTTTTCCCAGGGAACAACACAAGCATGCCAAACAAACAGAAATCCATACACATACACCTAAAATCTGATACCTAACCCTACACTAAACTATGCACACACCACTAACTAACCACTTACCTTAATCACACCACGAAGAACAGTCCCACAACTAAACAACTGGAGATATGGAAATCCAAAAACTTTAATGGTGGGAAAATTCAGGCATGAACACTAAAACCACAAACTCTCAGTTAAATTCCAGTTCCTTTACAAAGGCATTGTCATCACTCACCATTCCTAGCTGCTCTGACCATTTGACCTTTAATGATCCCTCTTTTCTGATGGTGAGGATGCCAACTGTTATAATCCAAGTATGAATTGGAAAAGGTACTTTTCCTGAAAATTTTGGATCCAATACATTTATTAACTCGATCAATAGTTTGTAATACATCCAAATATAAAATAGTTTCTGTACTAAATTGATAAGTGAATTTCAAAAACTCAACTGTACTATTAATATATTCAATGAATTCTTCAAGAGCCTCTACACTACCATCCCATGCTATAAAAATATCATCCAAAAAACACGTATAATGCTTAATACATTTATAATATTTTGTTTTAAAGACAAATTCCTGCTCCCAAAAAGCCATTACATAATTAGCATAAATGGGGGCACAAGCTGCCCCCATAGCCATACCGGTGGACTGTTTAAAATATTGGCCCTCAAAATATATAAAATTATTATGTAGGACAATCTCCATAAGCATAATATATGCATTAATTTCATCTTGATCATACTTTCTACTTTTAACTAATTGTGTTTCCAACCAAATTAAACCTGTATTGTGAGGAATAACTGTAAATAAATTGCAAACATCAATAGTGAGAAAAATGAGATTATCAGAGATGCATAAATTTCTTAATTTTTCTAAGAAATTCCAAGAGTCCCTTGATATGTAATCAAAGGCATCCAAACCCCTTTTGAGTTCATGATCCAAAAACTTACTGATAAAGCAAGTTTTACTCCTTTTTCCATCCACAATTGGCCTACATTTAATGTTATTCAGGCCTTTGTGTATTTTGGGAATCCCAAAAATACCACTAATAACAGGATGGGGATTTTTCAGATAGTCATAATCTTTTTCACTAATCTGCCCTTGGTATAACATATCATCAAGAAGCATATCAATACTTTTAAAACTTATATTGATTTCATTGATACTACTCCAAGTATAAATTTCATCCATGAGCATATCTGTAATAGCATCTACATAATCATTTCTCTCCACAATTACTACTCCATTCCCTTTATCGGGTTTCATAATATGTATTTCTTGATTGTTAATCAAGGAATTCAGCAGCTGTCTTTCCTTGTTTGTTAAATTACTATACTGTTGCATACCGCGTTTATTATTAAAGGATCTGATATCTATTTCACAGGCCTTTTCAAATACAGCCACTATTAAAGTTTTTGGATTTCCGTATCTCCAGTTGTTATTTACCCACTTACCTTAACCCAAACCCTAATCCTAAGGTCTGTCACTATCGTACACTCACCTCACCCGCTCCCTAACCCTAACTCACTTAAATCTGCCCTAACCCTCATGTCCACTCAATCGCGCACACACCTAACCCGAGCCCCAACCCTAACCCACCTAAAATCACCCTAACACTCACATCCACACAATCGCACACTTACCTGAATTCGACCGGTAACTTTCCACCATAACACTGAAAATACTGAAGCAACAGAAACGGACAACCAAATTCTTTCCCTAGGAAAAAATGTGAGTTTCTGCTGCTTTGATATTTTGCAGTTTCGCGAAAATAAGTTTGATCAATCAGCGTTCACTTTTTTAAGCATTCGAGGATATAATATAGACCCTAAGTTCAGAACTTGGAGTAAGAAGTCAGGTCTTCTAGATGCACGAGAAGCAATCCCCATCAAGGCCCAAGGGAAAAAATGCTGTGTTCAGTAGTTAGGTATGTGTGTATTTGTAGTAAAGCAACAGATTGTACTTGTCTCCTAAGGTTTTGGATGGGATCATCATAGCAAGTTTGGATGCTGGGGGATGGGATTCAGTTGTGAGTTTAAAAAGTCGAGATCCCATCAAGAGGTCTTCCCTTTAACTGGTAGCCATTTCACTTTTTTGAATGTCTGGCAGTGATGCCTGCGTTGTGAAGAGACTAACAAACATATTTTGTTGGAGAGACTGTTAAGTTAGTGTTTTTATTAAAGGCAGCTGCTACTGGGGTAAGCCATATTCAAACTGAGCAAATAGAATTAATTTTGCAGTTGCTGTTCTTGCAGAGGAGAGAGATTACAAATCTTTCTGGTCAAGAAAAGTGACTAATTTTGTTTCTTGCTTTTTCAAAGTAGAGTTCAGTGACTGGTCCAGCCAGATGCCTAAGTATTTTAAATTGTTTGTTGCTTCTATAGTCTTATTCATTTCTGAAGGTTGCCAAGTACTTGGGTCTATGGTGTGATTTTGTCTGGTCCCAAATAGCATGTCTTTTGTTTTAGCGGTATTGAGTAGTAGTCTGTATTTACTAATCCAGCTGGTTAGAAAGTCAAGGTTATTTTGAAATTTGTTCCTATATCAGTGTGGTGATTTCCATCTTTTTTAATTTCTCCAAATTTTTTGGGTTTCGAATACTGTGATGGGAATGGACCCCATTCCTAAGTCAAAGTATGATTAAATTCATGAAATTAGTCTTGTTTCAATCTTTCATGTCAGCCAGAAGTGCTCTCTGCAGCACCTGCAATGTGCCCAGTAATGACTCCTGCAATTTGTATGGAGTTACTTGTGTTGGTAACATATCTAAATATGATTGTAAATTCTTTTTTGCAAGACCTATTGCTCCTATTACTATTAGAACTGTCTGGGTATCTTTCTTCCACATCGCTCTCATTTCTGCCTACAAATCCTGATATTTTATGACTTTGTCTCTCTCTGTACGCAAAACAATGTAGTCACTGGGTGTAGTGATTTCAATGATCATTACTACTTTTGTCTTCTTTTCATGGACCACTATATCTGGTTTTCTCACATCTATTTTTGAACTGTTGGTAATGGGTGATCCCATGTTATGTAGACTTCATCATTTTCTATGATGCTTTGTGGCCCATGTTTGCAGTGTTTTTCAGCTACTTCAGTATTATAATGGTTGCACAATCCCCAGTGCAACAGTCTTGCCACATTATTATGCCTTTCAGAATACAGTCCTACTGCCACTAATATGTCACAACCAGCAACAAGGTGTGCAACTGTTTCCAATTCTGTTTTACAAACTCTACATTTGTCTGTTTCTCCCACATGTTCAATGGACTTTGCAAACCATTGTGTATAAATTCAACTATCTTGGGCTACCAATATTAACCTTTCATCTTTTGGGTTGAATTTGCCTCTCCTTAGCCATTACTGTGTTCGATCCTGATCAACTTGAGGTTCTTCCAGGAGTTTTCTATACTTGCAATTATATTTATGCATTTTCCACATTTCTTGCCTTCTCATCTGATCATGCGCCTTATATTCTTTCTTTTGTTTTTGGCACATTCTGTTGCTGCCTGATTTTTATCTACTTCTGGTTTGATTTCCATTCCCGCTTGATGCCGATATACTTCTGCTAGACTAAGAAGGGAAGTTATCTTGGATTTATTCTCCCCATGTTTCAAAACCTTCACTATCTTTGGGTTTTCTGAGGTCAGCAGATATGTATGCAGTCCTGTGATTGCAGATCTATACATGTAATCAATTTCAAGGAGGCCTATACCTACTTCAGAATGGGGATTACATAATCTTGGTATGCAATGATTTTTATAATTCATTTGAACAGCGTGAAGCATCCTTACAAAGTTTTATTTGCATTTGTTCATGTTTTACTGCTGATCCTTCATCAGTTCCCAAATATTTATATACTCCCTCTTGCTCAAGTTCTTTTATATCACATTCTTGTCCCAAACTGATGTTTTCTTGGTGCTGCAGCTTTCCTGCTTTAAAGGTTGCTTTCACATTTATCAAGACCAAATGACATTGTTATATCATCTGAAAAAGGTTTGAATACTTGCAGTTGTGCTTTGTGATCTGTATGGCTGTGGTAGATGAATGGGAAGTTTGGTAATAAAGGCGGAGAACAGTATTAGGGCAAGAATAAAGCTTTGACTACTCAATTACTGGGAGAAATGGAGGAGACTGATAAATGAAATTTAACAGTGAAAAGTCTATTGGAAAAGTCCTTAAATCAAAAAACGGTGTCTGGACTGATTAAGTATAAATGAGTAAGTGCTCAACAAAGTCAAAGGCTTTTGTCAGGTCAATGAATAACACACCCCCTTTGAGATTACAGTTGCCCATTTTAAATGGTTTATCACTAATTGTCCAATTGTCAGTCATGGTATATCAACCTGTTCTGAAACCATGTTGTTTTACTGACATATGGTTGTACACAACAGTTGGATATAAATGACTTTTTCTAGCATCTTACTTAGTGTGCGTATTACAGAAAAGGGATGTTTAGGTTGGATAAGGTTGCTTAGTTAAAGGTTTAAAGTGATTTTTTTTTTATATTAACAAATGTATCATCATTTACTGAGAAGTGCCATGATGCACTTGTACTACATTCATTTGGGTTTCATTTGAGACGTTTTTAATAAAAAAAAACTTTGCAATTTTTTTAAATTAAACTATAGCTGAAGTAAATTTAATGTATCCCAAAGTGATAATAACTTAGGAATCACACAAGATGTGTCTATAGTCTTTAATGAATGCATCATCGTGCATGTACAGAGATAACATCCATTACAGTCTATGGGCACTCCTTATGCTTTCTCTATATGTAGGCACCACCCAAGATGCAAGTTTACCAGTTATCCTTGGTGGCATAAGCCTGGGAAATTCTGCACTTTTAAAAACGTACTGGAGGAAAAGCAGCAGCTGAAAACATTCACCAATAGGACAATAATCCTGTTCAGCAGTTCCTGCACCACATATTGTGGTGACATAAATCATTGTAACTAAAGCCACATTCCGTATGTTAGGAATGATGCTTTGACTGATACACTGGTTGTAAAGGTGCATAAGAATTTTGATGATAAACTAGGGTACTACATTATGGCCAGTAGACAAAGTACGTCCTTAGATTTGATTTTTTTTTTTTTTGAAGTAGAAGAATGTAGTGTAACTGGGGTGAGATGGTGGATGATAAGGAAACAAGAGAACAACTTGAAGTGAGCTGAGTGAGATTACTGAAATCCTTAACAACATCTGTACTAGAAATTATGTCAGGCGTGCTGCTGGGAGACTGCTTGTGGACTTGTCAGTAGGTGGACTTCTTTCCAGAACTGTTTGGGTTTACCTAGTAAAGATTGTTGCTTTGCCCCACCTATACAAAACACACTCAGATTTGCCTACATATGGAGAGCACTGTTTCTAATGTTAACCAGTCACATGTTATATAAATAAAACCAAAACAGCAGGCCTATTTTGCTTCTTCAAAACTAAAAGTTAACATAACTGGCTTTAAAGAGTATACCGCTATATTAACTGTAAAGCAGAATGAAATCTGCAAAGTCTAAAAATCTAAATCACTAGGCAATCAGTTAGTCCACAAGACAAAGGACCAAGAAAGTACATTTGTGTAAGATTTTGCCCTAACAGTAGATATCCTACTTTTTACTGCTGCAGTAGTCATTACAAAATGAATATCCTGCTGCTGATTGCCATACATCCGGCCAGCATACCAAAGCCTCAGGCCCTTCTAAGCACTGTACATCAGAATCATGCAAGACATCAGAGACATAAAGGTACATAAGGGAAGTACGAGCCACAAATCTTTAAAACTTAATTGCCCCAGGAGAACCAGAGCAACCCAACAGGAAAACAAAAACAGGAGATGTACATGCAGAAAAGGGAGGGGAAAAAGGCCCCTTGGCTAGATGGCAACAATAAAAATGAATAATGGGTAGGAAGGAGGGATGGAATACTGCAACTGTGAAAAGTAGGACATCTACAGTTACGCTAAGATCTTTTACAACTGTACTATATCCTTCCTTATCACTGTTGCAGTATTCCCCACAAAAGGAAGAATACTACAAGTCCTGAAGAAGGTGGAAGGAGGAATAAGCAACAGAAGAACCCTCCAAGAAATCCATGGAGGATGGGCCCACAAAACCTACCATAGCCCTAGAAACCCATATCCAACTTGAAGTGCTTAAAGTATGCACAGAGTAGAAACTTCCAAAAGGGACTGAGCATCAATACCCTTGAAAAAAGCTCCAGAAACGGCCACCAATAGTGCAGAATGACCAAGAACAGAAAAAGGAAGATGCTTGCCTCCCAAAAGCATGTGGGGAAAATGTGTTATGGTCTGATGAGACCATGGTCGAACTTTTTGGCCACAATTCCAAAAGTTATGCTTGGCGCAAAAACATTTCCCTTCACCAAAAGAACACCATCCCCACAGTGAAGCATGGTGGTGGCAATATCATTCTTTGGGGTTGCTTTTCTTCAGCTGGAACTGTGGCTTTAGTCAAGGTGGAGGAAATTATAAACAGTTTCAAATACCAGTCACTTTGGGGCCAAAACCTTCAGGCATCTGCTAGAAAGGTGAAAATGAAGAGGAATTTCACCTTTTAACACAACGACCCCAAGCATACATCCAAATCAACAAAAGAATGGCTTCACCAGAAGAAAATTAAAGTTTTGGAATGGCCCAGTTAGATCCCAGACCTAAATCCAGTAGAAAATCTGTGGGGGGACCTGAAGAGGGCTGTGCACAAGAGATGCCCTCGCAATCTGACAGATTTGGAGAGCTTTTGCAAAGAAGAGTGGACAAATATTCCCAAGTCAAGATGTGACATGCTGATAAGACTCCTACCCAAGAAGACTGAATGTTGTAATTAAATCAAAAGGTGCTTCAACAAAGTATTAGTTTAAGGGTATGCACACACAATAAAGTTTAGTTTAAGGGTGTGCACACTTATGAAACCACAGTATTGTACGTTTTTTATTTTTTATATTTTTTCCCCTAACAGATTTGTTTTTCAATTGAATTGTACAGGTTATAGGTCACATTAAAGGTGGGAAAAGTTTTGAAATGATTTATTGTGGTCTCTTTTTTTATATCACAAAAACCTGGTATTGTAACAGGGGTGTGTAAACTTTTTATATCCACTGTATCTGCCTTTGGCTTAGTTGCTGAACAACGCAACAAACAATTTACATCCCAAATTCAAAAACAGTGTTTAGACTGGTGGCAAAGAAGCTCCGAGGCTATGATGCTCGCACATCACTTATGTACCTTACACCTCGGAAGTAGGGCATATGTTTGACGTATAGTGCTTGGAAGGGCCTGATGCTTTGGCATGTTAGCTGGACATACAGCTATACTCGGCAGCATATCCCTTTTATAAGGAATACTGCAACAGTGATAAAGGATATCTGCAAACCAACAACTGCACACAGTTGTAAATAATCACTCTAAACTGAAAACAATCAAGACCTTGATATGTAACTAACTCAGCATTTAAAGAACAGCCACCAACCTCAAACCCCTTTTCCCATTTTGTACAGGAGTTTAGGGTATGACATCAGCAGTGACCATCACCTAGAGCCAATGTTCACACTCGTAGTTGACTAGCCCTGCAAAAAAAAGGATAATATAATAAGCCTAAAGCATGTATGTTCAAATGTTGTATACTAACTATATGTTAAGAAGGGAGGAAAGATGCAAATTCTACAAATCTGTCATTTCACTGTGAAGTGGTCTGCAAGGAACCAGCATATTATTTGGAGAAAAGCATTTCAAGATATAAACAAGCACCAAACCAATAAATTAAAATTATTACTCCACAAGCTTTTATGAGTGATTGTTTAATAAGTTAATGAATTTAGCTTAATAAAAATAAATAAAAAGTTAAGCAACATAAACTGATAACAGCTGTAATTGTGTTACCAAGCTCACAGATTCTCCCCTTCCAGCTTCTTTTCCTTGGCTCTTCGGATTTCCTTACTCAGAACTGCCAACTAAGTTTTTAATTTAAAATTCTGCAGTATGGCAGAAACCCATTAAAACATGACAGCAGGAGACACTACAGACTGCAGTAGGCTTACAGCGCATATACTTGTTTTTAACAACCTAGTAACAATAAAATCGGTGTTTATTTCCATTCCATTTGTAAGCAATTACATCTCTTTTCAGTAGCATCAATAACACCAAATATAAACCAGTTTGGCTAGTAATGCAAGTCAGCAAAAATGGCATTATACCAGATCTATAGTATAACGTGATACAGGTAGCACACCATTTAATCTCTTTACATTGTACCTCTTATTTTATGTTTTGTTGATACCTGACAACATTTAATGTGGGCAACACTGCTTGGTGTACAAAACACTTATAGTTGAGGGGATACCGTCAACAGTATTGTATCTTGGTCTACTAGCATGTTGCTGATGTAAGCTAAAAAGAAGTTATGTTCTTACCATAACGTTCCATGTGAGTTGTTCATCTCGCCTTCATTCTTACACATGGGGTTCAGAGCCAATCTATTGGCTCTGAGTTGGCCACTTTCACAAGCTGAAGATCTCAGAGTAGTTCGAGGCCTGGTCACTATCCCATGATGCTCTCTCTGTCCTACCTCAGATCTAGTTTGCTGATCACAACATGTAACAGATATAACAAATAACATATACTCCAACTGGAGTAAGAAGTCAC
Organism: Protopterus annectens; assembly: GCF_019279795.1. Taxonomy (NCBI): domain Eukaryota; kingdom Metazoa; phylum Chordata; order Ceratodontiformes; family Protopteridae; genus Protopterus; species Protopterus annectens. The sequence continues at coordinate 117,576,086 of NC_056727.1, read as the reverse complement.
AGAACAAAGACCCACCAGACCACAAGTCCTACTCATTCTTTCGAGAACTTGGAGGGGGAAGGTAGGTGGGAATGTAAGAATGAAGGCGAGATGAACAACTCACATGGAACTTTATGGTAAGAGCATAACTGCTTTATGTGAAGTTGTTCAATCGCGCCGTTCATTCTTACACATGGGTAGTGTCCCAAGCACCCTAATCCTGGGTGGCTCACCGGAGTATATTCCTGAGGACAGTGGAACTAAAGGAAGCCCTGTCCACTTTGTAATGAGTGATAAAGGTATGTGGCTTAGACCAAGTGGCAGCTGCACATATAGTGTCCAAAGGCAATCGAGCCGCATAAGCAGAAGTGGAAACAGCCCCAGTGGAATGCGCTTTCACGCCATGCTCTAATGGATGGTTCGCTGAGGAGTATGTAAATTTAATGCAGTCAGTTAACCATTTGGAAAGGGTAACTTTAGGCACTGGTAGCCCTTTCTTAGTGTCAGCACGAGAGACAAAGAGTTGTTCAGATTTCCTAAATTCCTTTGTTCTGCCCAAATAGAATCTCAATTGTCTGTGAACATCAAGTTTATGCAACATGTACTCCAACTTGTTAGAATGGTTACTGAAAAAGGTTGGAAGTTCAATAGTTTGATTCAGGTTAGTCTCAGAACACACCTTTGGAAGGAATGAAGGATTAGTCCTCAGTGATACTCTGTCGGGGTGAAATACCAAATATGGGGGTTTGATAGATAGGGCTTGAAGCTTGGACACTCTATGTGCTGAGGTAATGGCTACCAAGAAAATAGTTTTCCAAGATAGGAATTTTAAATGGCAGGATGATGCAGGCTCAAAGGGGGGAAGAATAATCCGTGACAGCACAAAATTTAGATTCCAGGGAGTAAAAGGTTGCCTAAGATGAATGGTACCCTTTAAGAAGGCCCTACATAATCTGTGAGACATTAAATTAGAACCTTCAGATCAGAGGTGAAAATTCTAAATTGTGGCCAATTGAACTCTTATAGTGGCAGCTGCAGCACCTTCATGAAAAAGTTTAGATAGGAATTCCAGAATACTAGTAATCGACGCAACGTAAGGATCGATGTTATTCTGGGAAGCCCAAAAGGCAAATTGCTTCCATTTGCTGGCATACAACTTTCTAGTGGAAGCTTTATGTGAAGATACAAGAATATGCTGTACCTCTGAAGAAAAGTCGTGTGACCTGGCTAGGTTGGGAATCGGAGCAGCCAAGCTGTCAGTCTGAAGGAATGAAGGGAGGGATGGAGGGCCCCTGACGAATGTATCAGCAAATACAGAACTGGGTCCAGAATCCAAGGTTCTTCCAATTGATAGAGTGGAAGGAAGGGAAACCAAATCTGCTGAGACCAAAAAGAGGCTATTAAGATTACAGTCCTTCCCAGGGCTTTGGCTTTCTGTAAGAATTTCAGAATCAAGGGAGTTGGTGGAAAAGCATATAGGAGTCCCGAGGGCCAATCATGTACGAGCGAGTCCCTTGGGCTGTCACCTGGTGGGGAATTCAGGGCAAAGTAGCTTCTGCATTTGGCATTCTTAGGGGATGCAAACAAGTCACAGCAAGGCTGGCCCAATCTGTGGGAAATCCTCTCCGCATCCTCGTCTTTGAGAGACCACTCGTGCAGTAACAGAATGGCTCTGCTCAGTTTGTCCGCAATCATGTTGGATTTCCCTGGGATATGCATTGCTATCTGAAAGTGCCCAATAGATACCATCCACTGCCAAATTCTCAAGGCCTCTCAACATAGTGGGTAAGACTTGGTTCCCCCTTGCTTGCTGATGTACCAGACCACAGACATGTCTGTCTGTATCGCAATCGTCCCCAGAGGAAGAGAGTCATGGAAGTGCTGCAGTGCCAAAAGCACTGCTCTCAGCTTCAGAACATTGATGTGCAACTGTGACTCTGTTTCCGACCAGGTGCCTTGGGCTGCTCTTCCCTGAAAAAGCCCCCTCACCCTTTCAGAGAAGCCTTTGGGGCCACCGTGGCTGACGGCGGGGAGAAACAAATGGTCAACCTACTGTAACCTGGTGGCTGGTCAACCAGCAGCAAAGATTCTTCTTGCAAGAGTCTGTAATCATTACTAAGAATGACAACGGAAGTTGTTGGTAAGACCACTGGGTGAAGAGTAACCACTGAAGAATCCTCATGTGCATATGCCCCAGAGGAACTATGAGCGTGGCTGCCAGGGTACCTAGTAGTTTCAATACTTGAGAGGCCGGCACTTTTTTTCTCTACAAAAAGTCTGATACCTGGTTTCAAAGAGTGGCTATTCTGTCCAGAGGCAATTTTACTGTGGTGGTGGTGGTGGTGTCTAATTCTGCTCTGATAAAGGAGATAAGCTGCAATGGTGACAACCCAGATTTAGTTATGCCTAACTGAGAGCAGAGATTGAGTGTGAGATCCCTGGACAGAATTAGTTGATGCCTGGAGGCGGCAGAAAGACGCCAGTCGTCCAGATATGGAAACACTCAGAATCCTAGACGCCGTAACCACTGCCATGCATTTGGCAAACATTCTGGGAGCTGTTGTGAGGCCAAAGGGAAGTGCTCGGAATTGGTAGTGACTGGCTCCCAGCCGGAAACGCAAGTGATCTCTGGATGGTCTGGCCGCTTTGATATGATAGTAAGCATCCTTGAGATCTATAGGGTACATCCAATCACCATTCCGAGGAAGAGGAGGATTGACTGAAGCGTGACCATCTGGATCTTCTCCTTCTTTACGAATGTGTTGAGTCTGCTGAGGTCCAAGATGGGCCTCCAGTCCCATGTCTTCTTTGGAACTAAAAAGAATCTGGAGTTAAGTTCTGGATCCTATCTGGTCTGCTGAGACTGGCTGGATGACTCTTTTCCTGCAGCCTCTGGATTTCTATGGCTGCTTGATCCCTGAGACTGGGAGGAATGTCTGGGATTTTCTTTCGAACAGGTGGGGTTTCTAAGAATGGGATGATGTAACCTCTGGTAACAATGCTTTGTACCCAAGAATCTTTTGTAATTCCTAGCCAGGCAACCGGATATAAAGAGAAGCGACCCCCGACTGCCTCCAGAGTAGGACAGTCGGGCTTCATTTCATGAGCGCTGGTAGGGCTTACCAAAGAACCGATTCCTGTCGCCCTGGTTTTGCAGACCCCCTCTGCCGCCGAGGTGGCACCTTCCCTTATTACCCCCTCCTCTGCCCCTGGAGGGGGGTTCACTACGTGTGTTCTCGAAAGCTCCTTGGGACTTCCGGTACCACATTTTTCCACCTTTCTGCCCTTTGGGGTATGGTCTAGTAGGGGTGGAAAAACGGACTCCTACAGTAGATAGAGTCTTTCCATCTTGTTCACACTTAGTGAGAGTATCCTTAATTTTGGGCCCGAAAAGAGACGAGCCATCGAATGGGGTGTTAACGAAAGAAGACTTGAAGGCTTCCACAAAGGAGCATAAGCGCATCCAGTAATGTCTCCAAAGAGCTATTGCTGAACCCACTGCCTGACTTACACCATCGCCTCACTGGAAATGAGCCGCATGGATGAGTTAACTATGGAATTAAGGGTATTAAGCTAGGGTGTCACCTTCTCAGAGACACCTCCATCTGTACTACCCTGCAGAGTATCGCTGAGCTCTTTTAGGAGATCTCTTTGAAGACGGGTAAAAATGAGTCAAGTAGTTGAATGGTTGCATAGCAAAGGTCGCAGAACTAAAGATGCGTTTCCCGTACCTGTCCATAGTCCTGAAATCTCGATTAGGAGGATGGACAGTAGAAGAGGTTTCAGACATCTCTCTCTTGGTGGCCGGCGCCACCATGGCATCAACTGGCACTCCCTTAGTGAGGAATATCTTATCTTGGGGGGACATGATAAACTTGTTGGGCCTCCAAGGGACAGGTTCCATAGTATCAGGAGACTCCCACGCCCTTCGAGCAACCAATTCCATTAGTTCATCGAACGGCAGAGTTACCCAGGAGGTGGAAGGTTGAGACCCAAAGGACTTCAGGAGCACCGACTCATTCTCAGTAGGACTAACGGACTGCTAGTCACCCCTCTACTTAAGGACCTCCAGGATATCATTAAAGGAGATATCCTCCGAGGGGAACCGTGGGGACACTTCTGACTCCTCTAAGTTGGTGTCTGACGTCAGAGACTCCTGCGGGGAGTCTAAATGCCTCCTCTTGCAAAGTTTCTTCCTGGGAACCTCATCAGTGGGAGCTTCTGGTGAGGTCTCAGTAGAACATGGGTCACCCAGTGGGGTTACCTGAGGCTCTGGGTCTCGGTGCTTCATGGGGAACTGCGATGTAGAGGCATAAAGCAGCACTTTAGGGGAGGAGGAGGGCCCTGATGACGTGCTTGTCTTGGACGACATAGCCTTCTTCATAACATCGAAGGCTCCACTGCTCCAACCCGAGGAAGCTGCCGGTTCCGAAGAAGACAGCAACCTCCCCGGCGCCGAGAAGGTGGGCTCTGACCCAGACGAAGGAGCTCATCCACGCCGATGCTCCGAGAGGAAGGGTCGGAACTGACGCATTGGTTCGACCTCCCCCCCCAGAGCCGACCAGAGATTGTCGGCTCCCAGACTCTTCAAATGGTACCGAAGAAGTCAGGGTTGACAGAGCCAATAGCACTAGAACAGGCCTTGGCTCCGAAGGCTCCACAATCATCAGATTCCCCTCCCCTGGCTCAGAAGGTCTGGCTCAGCTCAGAGGAGTAGTCACAGTAGGTGCGATGGTCCGAAACTGGTTGGATCGAAGCTGATAATAATTTGGCCAGTGCCGGGTTCTCGAGAAACCTCTGAACCACCTGGTCCACATCCACATCGGAGAGGTTTCTCGAAGAATGAGTCAAAAGAATCGAAGAAGTCACTGATTGAAGGACGGGAGACCTTAAGGTCTTGGAGACTGGCTCCAAAACTAGGGACCAGCTCTGAAACACTGGCTCGGTGCACGGCTCTGAAGACTGCGGAGCCAGCGACTGCACCTTCACATCAAGGCTCAAAGCCAATGACTTGGGCTCCAAGGAAACTTTGGAGGACTTCCACCCCTTTGACGACTTGGAAGTCTTGTCAGCCTTGCCCAAGGACTCCTGAAAATCAGGCTTCAAGCAAGTCTCTATCCACCAGCTTTCTTCTTCGTTCTAGCAAAACCCGGCTACTGAAAGAGTGGCAGATAGAGCAATCCTCCTGGAAGTGAACTGGCCCCAAGCAATAAACACATTTGACATGGGAGTCCATGATAGACATTTTCTGCCCGCATTTTGGGCACTTTTTAAAGCCTGACTTCTGCTTTTCTTTTTCATCAGCCATACTCACAAGAAAAAACAACAGTATGCACCAAACAGAACAAATATTAAGTTACTCTAATAACTATAGCAGACACACATACACACACACACACACACACACACACACACACACACACACACACACACACACACACACACACACTGCAAACACTATAACAACTGCAGAAATACAGTAAAGTTAAATATCAATTCTAACTTTATAAAGACTAACATGCTAAATATAAGCATAAACTAGCAAAAAGCAAACTATAAACCTTAACTTTTTAAGAAACTATATAAACACGCTAATAAGCTGGACAGGAAAATTGTTAAACAACTAAGGCACGGCCAAAGGCCTAAGAGCAACTGCTCTTAAAAGGGTGAAATTCTTGTTGAGCACAACAAAAAGCTGAGCTAAACAAAGGCTAACTAGCCCAACAAAAGCAGTCTAAACTGGAAAAAAACGTAGCTATAAAAACTTAGCTATAAGGTACAATAAAGCAGAAAAATTTCCACAATACTTGCCTGAGCTCTCCAACGACCTCCAATCTGTTGCAGCGGCAAACTAGATCTGAGGTAGGACAGAGCGCATCATGGGATAGAGACCTGGCCTCTAGCTACTCTGAGATCTTCAGCTTGTGAAAGTGGCCGACTCGGAGACGATGGATCAGCTCCGAACTCCATGTGTACGAATAAACGGTGAGATTGAACTACTTTACATCACTTGTTTTACTTTCCATGAATAATATTGCCCTTCCTTATGAAAGTAACTCTGCATCAAAGCTATTATTAAAAACACAAAATCAAACAACAAAACAGCCTGCTAAATTTTAAAAGCATTTTATTGACATCGCACATATTTAACAGGTAGGGTAAATGTCTAGAGGTGTAATTTCATAAATCCAAAAGTCAGTTCCCATACTTGTTCAAGTACAGGCACAATCATTGCAAGGATTTTATGCTTACTATGTAGTCTTGATTGTGCAATAAAATGAGACTTCTCATTACAATAGTTAACTGTGACAGAGAAATGCACACTATTTATCAAACAGCAAGAGAAGTTCGCAAAATTATAACGCACAGTGCCCTAGCCAACAAGCAACCATTTGAGTAACATTACTTTTTACCAGTAAATGCTGCTTTTTTAATCCACTTTTACACATAACATAGATGCTCTTAAAGGGTTTATAATACATCTAGTTTGTATACTCTGTACTAGAATTTATTTGAAACGTACATTATAATGCAACTCAGAAAAAAAGGAAATGTTTAAAATTACAGTTTATTTAAAAGTATCTGTGTACCAGCCATCCATGTACACCTTACCTGTCACAGTTGCTGAATAATAGCTTAATATCAATGTACTTGTTAACAAAATGGTGGCTAGTTACAATGTTTTTATGCAAATTAATGTCAGTCTGCACTTATATAGCAAATATGATAAATCTGTTTATAAAGGTTATAGCTATGAAGGAGAGCTCTACTATACAAGGCTTAGCATAGCAACCTCTGTAAATGGGAATGATATTCTGGAATTATTTTTACATGTTTATCTGATGCAGGTACAATGGAGTATTACTTCTGTCACTGCTTTATAAGCACCGCTGTCTTGCATAACAATAGCAAATAAGATGAAGGATGTTCCCAAGACAGCCTCACAAAATTGAGGAACTGTTTAAATAATTCTGACCATAGTACGTTGTTCTTTTAGTGGTCCTCCTGCCCTCTCTCTCTCACCTGTGGAAGCTGCATGTTGCCCCCTTGAATTTTATAAGTTTTGCTCCAAGTTTTCACCACTCCACAAACAAAACTGAACATTCTTTGGAGGGGCAGCAGACAGAGAGAGAGTACTGACTGTTTCTGATCTGGCATGCTGGAATTTCATAGGATTATGAAACAAAAGAGCAGCATGCTATTGTTAGTTCAAGGAATTACTTTTTCTTCCCAAAAAGGCTGAACCGCTTCTCCTTGTCTTTTTCCTTGTCCTTCTCCCGCTTGCCAGGGCTAGACTCACTGGTCACTGTGATGGTGGCTGGCAGAGTTTGGGCACGGCTCGAGGCTGGTGTACCCTGGCTGCTGGGGGACACTTCACTTTTATCAGAGATGGCAGAAGTGATGGCCTTCAACCAGCTGTTCATATCATCCTGTAGAATGGATAATAGAAAGGATAAGAAAGAAAAATGTTATTAAAGTGAATGTGTTAACTGAATGGAAACAATAATTGAGCAAAGTAAAAATATCAGGAATAACAATATATCTTAGCCACTAACATTTGTATTTTTTTAATCATATTTCAATCCAGTTTGACTTCACTGCTGTGTATCTAAAATCCACACAGCTTTTGTTCAGCGATGATGGTCAAATACATACTTGGGGTATGTGTGCGCGTTGGGGGTGCTTTAGCATTGGCCTAACAAAACCGGCTCCAAATTTGTGTTTCACCAGTTGCAGGTTCAAGACAAAACTGACTTATGCCAAACTGCCAAATGACATCCAGAATAGCAAGGGGATGGAATTTACTGGGGGACGATGGAAAAAACAAGGCACTGGGAAAACAAATAATTAGAGAAGGAAAGGTAATAGAATGGTAAGTTGCAAAGAAAACATTTGGATTGCAGGCTAGTGTCTGCCTTCCCTATCAGGGATTGATATCAGGGTACAGACAAACAGAAAGGAATAGGGGAATCCTAAATGAAAGACCAGCCCTCGTTGAGTCTTTATTTGAATCTGAAATAGAAGCTGCTGTTAAAAAGGGGATAATTCATACTGCATATAAAGCATTGCACAATAACTATAGGAATCAATCAGAAGAGGTTAGAAAATACTGAGAAGAGAGATTAAATATGCAATTCACAAATAAACAATGGGAGGACATATGTATGGCTCCCAAATATGCAACAGGATCTAAAAGAGCTAGGATTTTTGCCTGCAAGTGTGTGCAGACTCCATATATTTTTTCCCTCAGGTAGATGGATGTCGGAGATGTGATGGAGAAGAAAATGGTAGCGGGAACATATGTTTTGGGAGTGCAATGAGTTGGCAGACTTAAAATTTCCTACAGAGTACTCTGGAATACTGGGCAAGCAGGAAATTATTTTTTGAGCTGGGATACACTATCTGAATTGCATAAACAAAGTACGGACTTAAGTTTAATTCTGGTCACTGCCAAATAAACAATTACTAGAAAATGGAAATCAAAATCTAAGCCAGCTATACTTTAAGTTGTGAACATTGTAACAGAGATAAAAGAACAGGAAGTAGGATCTTTAGAAAGGGGTAGGCACAAATTACACATAAAAATGGTAACTATGCAGAAAAATGGAGGAGAGATGAGGTTTAAGAGAAGGCAGCAATTGAATAATTTATGTAATGTTGCTTTGATTATAGGACGTACAACAGCATAAGTGATGCATAATGTTTGTAAATGTGAACCTGTTAATATGGTTTAATTACTTTTATATAAATTTAAGTTTGCCTATGTCTCAACTGATAATGAAATAAAGTTGTTAAAAAAAAAAAGTAGACATGTATAGGTCCAACCTGGAAAAGTGTCAAGAGAGCTCATTAGCTAACTGGAGGTGCATAAGGGTAGCAGCTACAAATGAACTGTCTAGAAAGAAGCCAGAGTTAGTTCTTATATTACATTTACTTATAGTCTCCATTATTTTTCTATATGTGATGTTAAGGTCGTTCATACGTAATTTATTGCTTCATCAATTTTATTATACTTTTTTTAAAACTTGTATAGTTTACTTTTTGGTTTACAGTTATACTTTTTTTATACGTGTTAAATTTCAGTCCAGAAATATCACTATAGATTTTAATTTTATTCTGTCCTTCTTTAAAGGTAGAACTTATATTTGTAGGTGTTAATAAAATACATCTACAAAACCCATTATATCTGCAATGCTTCTATAATATTCGTTAATAGTTCCATAGCACAGCAAAAAATATGTTATACTGTGTGTACGGCGCAGTGGTGCAGCGGTAGCATTGTCACCATGGTCTCGGCTGGGGTGCCTTTGGTGTGGGGTCTGCATGTCCTCCCTGCGTACGTGTGGGTTTCCTCTGGTTTCCTCCCACGTTACAAAGGCATGCATCTGGAGCATTTCTCCCTGGGCCTCCGCTGAAAATTGGCTTTGTTCCAAGTCGGACTTTCCCGGTTAACAAATGTTAAATAAAAATAAATAAGTTTTAGTGGTTAGTATTCTCTAGTGACCCTTTTAATGTTTGCTGCTTCTACGAGACAGCAGTATTACTTATGATAGACTTTACTGTCATTATAAAGAGTCGGCCATCATTTTATAAATGTCTGGGTAAAGCTACATTTTTTTTCTCAATAACATAAATCCCAGTACGTGGTATCAAAACAGTTTTTTTCTGTCTCTAAACTAACTGCAATCTCTTCACTCGTTTCTTACATTGTCGATCAGTATTATTCTTTTTATATTGTTCTGAGCTTGTCTACTGACAACAAAATCTACTTGATATTTATGTAGCAAGCGGGTTATTTTATTTCTTATTCTATCAATATATGTGAAAATAAGCATCTTATAATCCACATTTAACAATATAACTGGGTAAGACGATGCATGGTGAATGGGATCTTTATATGCGTTTAATATTGGAGTTATTATTAAATATTTCCAGAATTTCCAAATACCATTATTATTTTGAACATTAGTGAATACATCTGTTCATAACTGTATAGCTTTAACAATTGTACAATTGTATCTATCCCTGGAATTTCATTATCTCTTAATTTCCATGTTGCATAACTTCTTCTTCACTAATATGTTTTAACAGAAATTTCACATCCTCAGATAACCTCTCCTACATGCTATTGTCCAATAAAAGATTGTATTTATTTTATTTATATTCTGGCTGCACTTAGTTCATTTCATTTTTACATGATATTTTGTAAACGTATTAAGTACGTCTCCTACAGTGGATATAAAAAGTATACACATCCCTGTTAAAATGCAAGGTTTTTGTGATATAAAAAATGAGACCACAATAAATCATTTCAAAATTTTCCCCACCTTTAGACCTATAACCTGTATAATTCAATTGAAAAATAAACAAATCTGTTAGGGGAAAAAATAAAAAAATAAAGACATGTACAATAAGCTGGTTGCATAAGTGTGCACACCCTTAAACTAATACTTTGGTGAAGCACCTTTTGATTTAATTACAGCAGTCTTCTTGGGTAGATCTCTATCAGCAAGGTACATATTGACTTGGCAATACGTCACAGATTTTCTACTGGATTTCGGTCTGGGCTCTAGCTGGGCCATTCCAAAACTTTAATTTTCTTCGGGTGAAGCCATTCATTTGTTGATATGGATGTATGCTTGGGGTCATTGTCATTTTAAAAGGTGAAATTCCTCTTCATCTTCAGCTTTATAGCAGATGCCTGAAGATTTTTGGCCAAAAATGACTGGTATCTGGAACTGCTCATAATTCCCTCCACCTTGACTAAAGCCCCAGTTTCAGCTGAAGAAAAGCAACCCCAAAGCATGATACTGCCACCACCATGCTTCACCCTGGGGATGGTGTTCTTTTGGTGATGCCAAGTGTTATTTTTGTGCCAAATGTACCTTTTGGAATTGTGGCCAAAAGGTTCAACCATGGTCTCATCACACTGTAACACAACTTCCCACATGCTTTTGGGAGACCTGATGTATTGTTTTGCAAGTTTTAGCCGGGTCTGGATGTTTCTCTGTGTAAGAAAAGGCTTTCATCTTGCAACCCTACCCCATAGGCCAGACGTATAGAGAATCCGGGAGATTGTTGTCACACTTAGTACACAACCAGTACTTGCCAGATATTCCTGCAACTTCTTCAGCATTGCTGTAGGCCTCTTGGCAGCCTCCCTGACCAGTTTTCATCTTGTCTTTTTATCAGTTTTGGAGGGATGTCCAGCTCTTTGCAACATCACTGTTGTCCCATATTGTCTCCACTTTTTGATGACTGTCTTCACTGTGTTCCATGGTATATCCATGCTGTGGAAATTTTTTTGTAACCTTCTCCTAACTGATACCTTTCAACAATGAGATCCCTTTGATGCTTTGTAAGCTCTCTGCGAACCATGGCTTTTGCTGTAGCACGCAATTGAGTAAATGTCAGGAAAATCCTACTAGGACAACTAAACTTTATTTGGGGTTAATCAGAGTCTCTTTAATTGATGGCAGGTATGTAGCCAAGAAGACTGAATGCTGTAATTAAATCAAAAGGTGCTTCAACAAAGTATTACTTTAAGGGTGTGCACACTTATGCAACCAGCTTATTGTACGTTTTTTATTTTTTATATTTTTTCCATTAACAGATTTGTTTGTTTTTCAATTGAATTGAATCTTTAGCTCAATGCCAAAAAGTGCATTGTCATCCCCTTTGGTAAAAACTCTGTACCCATGAACTACAACATAGGCGGTAGCATACAACACCGAAAGTGTGATAAGAGACCTTGGGACCCAGGTGGACAGTAGTCTCTCCTTTGATAATCACATCGCCAAAGTAGTCAGGAAATCCTTCTACGTGACACACCTCATCACAAAAGGTTTCTCATCCAGAAAAAAAGAGGTCATTGTTCCCCTCTACTCATCACTAATTAGACCCATTATAGAGTACAACGCCCCTTTTGGTATGTACCTCACAAGACATCTACAACAACTGGAAAGGCCGCAGAAATACCTCACAAAGAGGATTACCAGCCTCAAACAGATGCCCTATGCAGACTGTCTCAAAAAACTCCAACTTTACTCCGTCGAATATCGCCTACTCAGAGGTGATCTCTGCCTAACATACAAAGCTATGTCAAACCCAGAGCTGTTGGACATGCTCCGCATAAAGAAATCCCAACCCCTCCGAGCTACACGCTCTAGGGACCTAAACCTTGTCACCACAATAAACAGAACATGCCAGAGGGATAGATTCCTGTCCCAGAGACTTCCCATACTCTGGAATAAACTACCTCTCTATATCAAACAAAGCTCCTCATTAGCACTCTTCAAGAAAAATCTTGATGACTGGTTGGAAAATAGGAAATTCACCCAGATCACCTCTGTGGCTCTGCTCGACAGTGGCACAAGAAAATAATTTTCTTGGGTGGCAAAAGACAGGGTACCTTTTTGACTGGGCTTGTATAGCCCCAGGGCCAATAGCCTAGTACCTACCTATGTACAGGTTATAGGTCACATTAAAGGTGGGAAAATATTTGAAATGATTTATTTTGGTTTAATTTCTTTATATCACAAAAACCTGTCATTTTAACCGGGCTGTGTACACTTTTTATATTCACTGTATATCAGTTTTATTTCTATTACTGCCTAAACACTTAACAGTACTAATCTGGTTAAATTTAATATTTTTGACATATTGGCCAACTTATGTAATCATCTTGGATTAATATTATATTATGTAAGTTTCCAATTCTCCAGTACTATTTCCTTTTTTTTATCAAGTATTTTGTTTGCATTTGTTATTTAGAACTTTTACTAGTTATAAAATATTCTTCTCTTCTTTTTGTATCTTTTTGGGAATATCAAATTTTAATGTATGTCTATTGACTCTATTTTTAGTAATATATGCTGGTATTCTGCACCATATTTCTAACTTATTACTTACTGTTACCATAAATATTAAAGAATTATCTAAAATAAAACATACTAATCTACAGTTACTAGCCTCATTTAGGTCCACTGACACAGATATTTAAATGTTTAGTCCGAGTACCAAAGACGTATGAATAATTAGTGAATTTTAAGGAGATTTCTTGTCAACCCCCCCTCCAATTCAAATAGATTAATTTAAATGACTCTATCCAGTTTTTTTAAAACTTCAGCTGTAATGGAGATTCTATAAGGTTTAACTGCACTCATGCCATCCTTACTTAGTGTACAAAAAAATCCCCTCCCACAATTGCAATTCTTTTTACATGCATCAGTAAAATTTACAGACTTTTCTTGCATATTTAGCACAAAGACAAGGTATACAATAAGCATGTGCTACTGTATCTAATTCCCTTTTGGCATTCAAGAATCTTCATGGAAAACATCACACTTGTATCTTTGTATGTAAATTTCACTCGACATTATTTTTCCCTACAGTATTAATGTAACTCATCATTTAGATTTATAATAAGACCCCAGTTAATATTTTGTGCTGGTCTAAAGTGATCCCTATCTGCATTTTTTTCAGTTATGTGTATTTTTTTGTATAAATGCAACTTCAACTTTCGTACTCACTTAGACCATATTTTTTTCTGGACATTATTTTGAAGTTATGTACTTATCATAACTTGATATCTGTGTTGTCCATTTTCATTCTTCCTCACAAAGGGGTGTAGGATCTGACCATCGTATTCAACTTGGCCGCATCTACCAGACTATGGATCCAAAACTCAAGCTCCTCCCTCTACCCATAATGCCCCATTCCATCCCCAACTCCTCAGATCAAGTTTGCTGCCTTAACCCTACCAGTATCATAGAAAGACAACAGATACACAGAAAGCTGGAGGCTCAAACCAGAAACCTAAGGGTTCTTACATCAGCCAAAGATTCCTCCAAGAGAGACAGGGCTGGGCGGGAAGGTGAGGTGCACAACAGGTAGGAATGGGTTCCTCCTTGTTTGCTGATGTACCAGACTCCTGACATGTTGTCCGCATGGATTGCAATAGTCCCTAGAGGGAGAACATTCTGAAAGGCTTGCAACATTAGGAGGACTGCTCTCATCTTTAAGACTCTGATATGCAGCTTGGTCTCCAAGGGGGACCACATGCCTTGAACCATCTTTCCCATGAAATGCCCCCCCACCCCACCTGGGAAGCATCTGTGATCACTGTAGATATGGGGGGGGGTCTGCCCAGAAAGAAGTCATCTGACTGGGTCCACCAGCAAACATAACATTTGCAAACTGGAGTGAGTTTGATGGGAAATGACAGAGGTTTGTAAAGAATGGACCACTGAACCGCAAGTGTCAACTGAAAGATTTGCATAAAGAATCTTGCTATTGGAACTAGAAGAATGGCAGCTGACAGTGACCCAAGAGCTTGTAACACTAGTTTTGCTGTATGTCCCGCACCTGATTTTTATTTTTAAACAGGTGCCACGATGAAGAGGTAATGATGCCAATTGAGTTGTAGCATCAACTGAGTTCCTATAAATTCCAGATTCTGTACAGGAGTCATTTTCAATTTGGTAAGGATGACAGTAATGCCTAGGGAGTTGGAGATCTGAAGCAAGTAGTCTCTGACTTGTAGTAGTTGATGCCTGCTTGGGGTGCTGAGGAGCCAATCATAGAGATAAACAACTAGAATCCTTGGAGTCTCAAGTGAGCTGCCACAACCCCCATGCATCTGGTGAACACCCTGAGGGCTATAGTGAGTCCAATGGGTAGTGCTCTGAATTGGTAGTGATTGGCTCCCAGCCAAAAGTACGGGTGTCTCCTGGAGTGCCTGTCTATTTTGATATGATAGTATGCATCTTGGAGATCCATACAGCACATACAATTGTCCTTGCACAGAAGACGTAGGATATAGTGAACCGTAACCATTTGGAACTTCAACTTCTTTATGCACTGATTCAGATTTGGTCTCAGGTCCCCTGTTTTCTTTGGCACTAAAAAGAAGTGGAAGTAAGTTCTGAATTCTATTTGTTCAGGTGGGACCTCCTGGATCTCTCTTTCTTGAAGCAGCTTTTGAACCTCTTGAGCTGGGTACTCCCACTGACTGCATGGAACGTTGGGGAGTTTCTTCCTTGTGACAGGAGGTGGAAGGGAAAGGGGAATGTAGTAAACTCTGGATATTATACTCAGCACCCATGCATTGTTTGTGATATTTGTCCAGGCATCCAGGTGCAGGGAAACACGACCCCCGACTGCCTCCAGAGTTGGCCAGTCAGGCAGAGCTTCATGAGTGCTGATAGGGCCTATCAGATAAGGAGTCTGTGAAGACCTGGTTTTGTGGACCCCTTCTGCCTCTGGGTATTGAAACCTCTTCCTCCGGAAGAAGTATCCCCACTAGAATCCTGGAAAGGTCTCTAAGATTTCCGGAACCACATTTTCTTATCACCTCAATGATTCCTGGAAAAGGTACATTAAGGGGTAGAAAATTTGACCCTCATGGCAGACAGGGTCTTTCCTTCCTGCTCTCTGTGGGTTAGCACATCCTTCACTGATGGCCCAAAAAAGAAGGATCCATCAAAGGGGGCATTAACAAAAGATGCGTTAAAAGGATCCATGAAGTTGCACAGTCTCATCTAGGCATGTCTCCTAAAGGCTATGCCCGAACTGGTGCTTGTGAGGCAGCCTCCTCTATATGGGAAATCAGTCTCATCGATTAACTGGCAAAGAACGAAAGAGTAGCCAGCTGAGGAGAAACCTTCTTGACATCTTCTGCAGACATGGATGAGATCTCTTTGTTCAAATCTCTCTGTAGACGAGTAAAATAAGCCAGGTAATTTAACGACCTCAATGTGAATATGGGAGTCATATATGCGCTTTCCAAACCTGTCCATCACTCGAACTCCCTGTTCGGTGGATGGACAGAAGAGTTTTGTTCTGCAAGCTCCTTCTTAGTGGCCGACACCACCACTATGACATCAACTGGGATTCCCTTGCGCCAGTGAGGCCTGTCTGAAGGAGGAACAAAAAACTTATCTGGGTGCTTGGAGTCGGGCTCAACAGTGTCCGGTTCCTTCCAAACCTGGAGGGAAACTAGGTCAATAAGTTCATCCACAGGTACTGCAGTGTGGGTCACCCAAAACGTAGATGGGCCAGCCCCAAAAGCCTCCAGGAACACAGATTCTTCAGAAGGAGGAGTTTGCGAAGAGAAGCCACCTTTCAGTTTAAGGATTTCCAGGAGACATCAGGTGGTGATTGGGGGGATCCTTCTCCCTCACTGACATCAGTGTCTTTTGTGAGTAACTCCAAAGGGGAGTCTATGTGCCTCCTCTTGCATATTCTCTTCCAAGGAACCTCTTCCATGGTAAGCTCGGTAACAGTGTTGCAAGATAGGGGAAACTCTATGGGGAACACGGATGGAGGCTTCCCTGAGCTGGCTGACCCTCAGGAACAGAGATGATGGGCTCAGAGCTCGGATTCGATGAGGGGTGAGGGATAGGATTCGAGACTAGACAGGAAGGTTCTCTATGCAAAAAGAATACCCTTTCTACTACCTGGAAAGCTGATGGACGCAGGCAGACATCTCTCACCCTTCCTCGGAGCCGAAGCAGCTGAAGGAAGGAAGGCCGGGTCCAACCCCAGATCCAAGCCCTCTGGAAAGAATCAGACCCAAGCTGTCCAGGTCTGAGGCGTCGAGAGGAAGGGAAAGATATGACAAAGTAGGAGTCGAACCTAAACCCTCGGATCCAATGCCAACTTCTTGGATTCTAAACCCTCAGATCCAACCAGGGGACTAGTCAGGGATACCGTCAGAGACAAGGAAGGGAGCTTCCTTGGATCAGACGCCAAACCTCTTGGGGATCTTGGATCCTGGGACTCAAAAACCTCAGGCCGGATCAAAGAAGGAGATAGTATTGGTTGGGCAGGTGCACTCACAGATCCAACAGGGGACGAGCTGGCAGAACCTCCATCTGACTCTGGGCCCTAAGTAATCTCTGCATCATCCTGTCCGTGTCTGCCACTGTTAAACACCTAGACAATCAGGACAAGGCAGTGGACTGAGGCCGGGACAGCTTCTTCGGAGTCTCAAATAACTAGGATGGCAGGGCTGAATAGACTCCCTTCAGCACAAATTCAGGAGTGCAACCCCCCCTGGACAGATCCAAGGGTTTAGGATGCGAGAGGTAGGTAGATGGAGCCGGAGAGCTAGCAGCATTAGCTGGACCAGTCAGATCAGAAGAATGCTGTGGATCAGAGGAGCTGCCAAACACCTTTGGATCAAAAGGTATCTGATCCAAGAGTTTCTTCAACTTTTCAATGGATTCCAAAGATGCCCATGGAGATCTCAGAATGGGTCTTTTCCTAGACTCCAAGGTTGGCTGCAAAACTTTGGAGAAGGTTTGAGCCCCAGAATCAGATGGTAGAAGCCAATTCAAAATCAATTTGTTTCTCCAGTCGGAGAGTGCCCTGGGATTAAACGATGCAAACAATGCAAAGTGATTCAAGGTGGGCAGCTCCCAGACAGCATATGTACTTCTTGTGGGCATCAGAATTTGGAATCTTATGCCTACAAGAAGTGCAATTTTTGAAACCAGTTGATTTCTCAGGTTTATCAGACATAACAAAGAGAACAGTACAAATGATCCTTGAAAACAACGGAGTTAAGAACTGAACCCACACTAAGAGCATAAAAACTTTTTTTTTAACAAGAAAATCTATATGTAGTAGGAAAGGTACAGAATTATAAGGACAGCACAGGCCCAAGTACCAAACACAGAACCAGAATAGCAGAACACCGGGAATAGGCAAAAGTTCCCTAGCACCAGCAAAACAACTGGAAGGAGGAAGGGAAGTTGGCAGAAGTTAAAGGTAACCAGCAATGGACAGCTATTAGTAAGAAAAGAGGATAAATAATACCCATGAAGACTGGCTAACTGCTCGAGTTTGGATCACTCGTCCTATCTCAATGGCAGCAAATGACATCTGAGGAGTTGGGAATGAAATGGGCCAGCTCGAGTTTCAGATCCAAAGTCTGCTAGATGGGTCTGAGTCAGATCCAATGGTCAGATCCTATATCTTTTCATAGGCACGGTATCACTGGTATAAGAGGTTGCAGGTCTTGACAGCGTTGACACCAAAGGCTTTTTAGGTACCATTGTAGCTTCCTCATATGCAGTCTGGCATATGGAATGAGTAGGATGCAAAATACCATGAACCCCAGAGCTTGCAAGATTTTCCTTGCAGATAACTGAGGTCTGGTGGCTAGCTGAGAAAAGTAGGCTGTCAGGAAAGATTGCTTTTATGGTGCAAGGAATGCTATCTGGGATGCTGTGTCCAGGCTTGCTCCCAAGAATATAGTCCTTTGGGTGGGTACTAGTTTGGATTTATTTTTGTTGATGGTGTACTCTAAGGAGGTCAGTAGGGACTTTACAAAGGCCAGGTGCTTGAGCAGCTTTTCCTGACTGTCTGCCTGAATTAGGCAGTCGTCTAAGTATGTGTAAATCTGGTTATTCCTTTTTCTGCCAAAGGCAATGGCAGGCACCAGACATTTTGGGAAAACTCTGGGAGCAGTAGACAAGCCAAAAGGAAGTGCAGAGATCCTACCCAGAAACGTAGATATTCCCTGCATGATGCCCTGATAGGAATGTGGAGGTAGGCCTCTTTTAGGTCTAGGGTGGGTAGCCAAGCAGTCTTGGAGAGCATAGGTAGCAGGTGTTGGAGGGTGAGCATTTAGAATTTTGGTATCACCAGAAAGGTGTTTAGAATGAATAGACCAAGGATGGGGCACCAGGTGCCCTCTTTTCTGAGAACCAGGAAAAGTCTGGAGTAGAACCCTTGGCCTAACTGTTCTGCAGGAACGTGCTCTATTGCCCTCATAGAGAGCAGGAAAAGGACTTGCTTTTTTTGACTATGCACACTGGTTTGGAAGAACATCTAGGAACCTTTCTGAGGTTGGAACAGTGTGGAAGGAAAATTTGTATCCCTGGGACACTATGTTGAGGACCCAGCGGTCACTAGTAATGGTGGCCCAGGTGCTTACGTGGAAGGACAGCTTTCCTCATAGGGGCAAGTGCAGGTGGGCAGAGGGAGGGGGTGGGGGATAAGAGTCATTGTGAGTTATTACCATGAGAGGGTGGCTTTGAACTCCCTGGTTTTGCAGTGGATCAACTCCATTGCATTGATCTCCATTTCTTGTGGCTGCTGTATGGGGGATCTGTTTCCCTGGGGTCTGGGCTGAAGTGACCTGATGGGGGCAGGAAAGGACCAGTGCTTGGAGGGGCAATGCCTGCTCAACCTGGGTGGCTGGACCTGTAGGAAATCCTTAACTGTCTGCGTAGATTTAGATTTTTCTTCCATCTTTTTTAAGACCTCCTCTGCCTTGGTGCCAAATAAGTTGTCTTTGTGCAAGGGTGCATCCAATAATTTAGATTTGACATGGTATGGCAAGGGCTGTTCCTTAAGCCAAGCATGACTTCTAAGGACAGAACTGGTGACTCCTGCCCTGCAAACTGCTTCTAGAGCATCAAAACCACAGTGTAAGGTGTGCTTCGTTACTTGACTTGCAGAATGCATCAACTCTTGTAACTCGATTTTCAGCACAAGCAGGAAAAGAAGACACTTTTTGTTTGAGGAGTTCCATGGTATGTTGCTGAAATTTTAGCAGATGGAACTGAAAAGTGAGTGCCCTGATAGCAAACATAGCAGAGGTGTATATTTTTTACCCCATCTGTCTAGTGCTCAGGAATCCCTATATGAGGGGTTGGGATTCTTAGTAGAAGTTGCTTTAATTCCTTTAGACCCTTCAGATATTACCTCAGGGTCAGCAGTAGAATTTTTGAAAAGACATTAGTGAGAATCAGGGACTCTGTAATACCTGGTTTCAAAAAGGGTTTTCC